>NW_009222383.1:67859-84746 GCF_000690835.1 Fulmarus glacialis | reverse complement strand
CGAGACCTGGCACACAATAGCCCAACTGTTGAGCTGCCAGGAGCCTTCGTGGCAACGTGCCGTCTCCCTGACACAGCCCGGCTACCCTTTTGGGAACCACGCAAGCTGGAGGATCAGTGTTACTTGCTGGCAGCACAGGCAACCCCATTTATGAGGAGTGGGAAGGGAGCAGGAGGACAATTTGGCCATATGAAGGTGCCCTGTAAGGCCTATTTTATTAACATTACTGGTGAAAGCCCAGTGGAAAAGGAATACCTTTCAGTACCACTCAGGTGGGAAAAGTTTAAGCTGTATGTTCAAGGAGAGGGAACTATTCAGGCAGAAATTAAATACACATCACTACAGAGCATTTTTAAGGGCTGCTGCCCGTTACTCAATCTGCAATATTATGTATTTGATGCATGGTACACAAGACAGGTACATGCTTGCCAAGTTATGCAGGGCAGCCTCACACTACGCAATAAATACCAATTAAGTCAGAGCATGAGATCTTTAGCCAGCTAGAAGGATATCTATCTTTCTATAAGAAGGAAACATAAAACAGAAGGCGAAGGGACTGCTCTGCCCTGGTTTCAGGGCAAGGGGGTGGAAAGAGTCCAGTAAGAAATCTTCCAGAGCAAAGATGAATACGTGTTCACATATGTTGTTGTGTTGGGCGCTTGCAGAGCAACCTCACCTGTCTCTCAAAACAGTAGGACTTCACACATGCCAAATGTGTAGTATTTCGCCTCCTATATTCTCATATCATAACATCCATGCTAATGAAAACAGAAAATCTCCTAAGAGATCAGAGCCACTCTGAAAAAAAGGCAACAGAGAAGGACCATACAGAAGCCCACAGTTGAATTCATCTCCCCTAATTGCAGGCATACAGAAGTTACGCATGTCCTCTAAACTATTTGCTTACTTTGCCCTGAAAGTTAATGGACAGCTATCTCTGGATGAGGTAACTGTCTGGGTGGCACCTATTTCTTCCTACTGATTTCGGGGGGAACCTTACAGCTAGCTCAGAGTACAGGCCTACCTTTTTGCTAGCTAAAGCCAGGAAGATGAGTCCCAAGCAGCGCAGGAAATGCCATATGTAGAACAATACAGGAAAGGAATTAAGAAAAATGTGGAAAAAATTGTACACATAAACTTCAGTCCTTGAAGCAAAAAAGGAAGTGAAACTGTCACTGCAAACTACTTCATTATTATAGGCCACTAAAATTAAAGGAACTGCCCTAGTAGTCCTCTCAGACAAGACAATAAGACATTTTAGCAGCTCTGATATACCCCAAAAATATCACTTCAGCCAATGGACGCCTGCTTACACAACCGAAAATAGAGAAACAACAAAATCCAATTTTTCCAATGCCAGTCAAATAAACAAGCCAAATAAATTGTTGAAAATGGTTATATACTACCAAAAGAAAGGTGAAAAAGTAAAAAAAAGTCACAGAATCACAGAATGGTTGAGGTTGGAAGGGACCTCTGGAGGTCATCTGGTCCAGTCCCCTGCTTAAGCAGGTTGCTCAGGACCGTGTCCAGATGGCTTTGGAATGTCTCCAAAGATGGAGACTGCACAACCTCTCTGGGCAATCAGTGCCAGTGCTCAGTCACCCTCACAGTAAAAAAGTGTTTCCTGATGTTCAGATGGAAACATCATATGGCACCGTTCTTGAATTCCAAGAGATAGTCATAAAAAAGCATGGGCCAACACTTTTGTGACAAACCCTCTATAATAAATAATGTCATTGAGGAAAAGGGGTAGTATTTGACCAAGCATCAATTTTTTTCTTCACTGCCTACTGCACCAATGTATCACAGCTGATCTGTAAGAAATGCTGGAGGCAAGTTGTGGGGTTCACAGGGAGTTCATGCCATAGTCATTTGTAAGACTGATTATGAAAGAAATTTTGCACCAAGCAAAAAGAGGTTGTATAAAATAGGACAAATGGCCTGGTTAAAGACAACAACTAAAACCTGAAGCAAACTCTCAGGGTGAGGAAAGAGACCACATTTACCGTACATGCTCTCTAAGAGAACGAATTTGATAGCAAGTGAAGTTAGACCACTGCAACAGGAAAAGTAGTAGATTTATATTCACGAGTTCTCCTATATGAGGCAACTTAGTATTAAATTTGTATTTTCACTGACCAACAAGACTGCAACATCACTGAGCTGAATAGCAGGAAAAGAGGATACTGGGAGTTAAGGTGTTTTTCTGAAATTCACTTGCATTTAGTCTTTAGCCAATAAGAAGGAACATCTCCAGAAAGTCATGATTAAGAAAAGGATTCAGATCTGTGAACCAATGAAAAAAGCACAATACCTCTGGAACCGGCCTCTCAGTAGGACTACTGGTAGATAACTTTTCAGAAAATGTATTTCCAAACAAAGTTCCGAAGGCTACTCTTTGCTAAAATAAGGTTGATAGCATCTTGTCTAATAATAAGATACTTCTTAAAATGGGCTCACAAATGCCGGATATTATTTTTTTCCCCCTTAGCAAATAATTCTGCTCTGAGTGGTGCACAGATATACTCCTGAAATACAGGTGCGTTTTGACAATCTACGAAGTAGGAGCACATGCTTACCATGTGGTTGTAATGGTCAACTTCAGCGATACTCAGATACATATCAGGTCAGTAGGGGGAAAGCTCTTTTACTGTTTATCAAGCCCTTTGGCAAAAAGCAGATGGTAGCTGTTAGCTTATAACTCCATTAAAAAAATCTGAACACAAAAACTGGATATCAAAGAGCTTTAACAGCAGAAAATGGGCCCCACAATTTAAGGAGGATGTTGAGGTATTTGAATGCATCCAGAGGAGGGCAACAAAGCTGGTGAAAGGGCTGGAAGGCATGTCCTATGAGGAGCGGCTAAGGACTTTGGGTTTGTCTAGTTTGGAGAAAAGGAGGCTGAGGGGCGACCTCAGTGCTCTCTACAGCTTCCTGAGGAGGTGAAATGGAGAGGGAGGTGCTGAGATCTTCTCCCTGGGATCCAGTGACAGGACAGTGGGAATGGTTCAAAGCAGAGCCAGGGACGTTCAGACTTGATATTAGGAAGCATTTCTTTACCAAGAGGGTGGTCAAACACTGGAACAGGCTTCCTACCGGGGGGATTGATGCCCCAAGCCTGTCAGTGTTTAAGAGGCATTTGGACAATGCCCTTAATAACATGCTTTAACTTTTGGTCAGCCCTGAAGTGGCCAGGCAGCTGGACTAGATGGTCATTGTAGGTCCCTTCCAACTGGAACAATTATATTCTAGTCTAGTCTATTCTAAAATAAGCACCCTTCAGAGAATCCACCAGTCCGATATGAATAGAACATGGGCCAAAAAACAACAGATGACAAAATATATTTAACATATCTTAGCACAAGACGAAGCAAGTGCAAAGCAATAGCCAGTCATCAAAAGAAAGACCTGAAGTTCTTCCAGCATCTTGCTAAATAAGCAAAAAACTTTGTACCAAGACATAGAAGACATTATTCCCAAAACAAAATAATAAACTCTCAGTAGATTTGGTGTTAATTTATCTGAAACAGATTTTCAAGGAATGTACCTGAGAGTTCAGTATCTGCACAAGTTACGTTATTCATGTCTCATTTCATTAACTCCCATGAAAGTGACACAAGGAAAGTTACAGTATGAACCTCCTAGTACAGGTCTGTTTGACATGTTTATAAGTCAATGCTCAGGAATTTAAAAGCACTTACAGAAAGTACTTGGTGGTTGTCATAACACAAAGAGCAGAATAAAGCCTGGGTATTGCTTTTTCTTGGCTGCCATTTTACATCAATTGAATGTGAACGGCAAGGAATGGAGGCAGGCCTGAGAAAGGAGGTAGGAGAGAGAAAGTGTCTGTGACAGGGACAGGATGGAAGGGTGTAGATGGAAAGGAAAGAAAGAAACAGGCAGGAGAGCATGTGCCCCTAGAGCACACTCTCCCAGAACCTGAGAGAGTCTGAGGGTTGTGAATCTCACCTTGCATCCTCCGTTATGGAGCCACTAGGAAACCCATTGGAAGAGAGCCCCTTCCTTTTGCAGCACAGGCTATGACAGAGGATGACACCCCATCACTGCACCATGCTACAGCAACCCAAATGGCAGAGATCAGGGTGGCACACATAAGGGGCTCCAGTCCTGCTGTTGAACCATGGCACGTGAATATGGAAAGACATAGTGGAAGCTGGGAGATGCAATTTGACCCACTGCCTTTCAGAACACATCTAATACTATTCAGCTAAGAGTGGCTTCTGCTGCTAGAGCGATCTACACTTTTTCAGCCTAACTGGCAATAAAACCCAGAGAACTGAGATGTTTCTGATGACCAAGAGCTAAAACCAGGCTGATTGCTCCCAGGGTCGAGAATAACTAACACCATTTGTTCTATGGAGTGGCACAAGGTTGAGCTTAACTTTTAATCTAGTTGGAAGAGAGATATTTTTAAGAGAATTCTAATACAAGGAACCAGTACCTTTTGGTTCAACACTTCCTGAAATTTTCCCAAATGCAGAAGCAAAACCAAAATAAAATAAAAGATGTACGCAGTAGGACAGAAGATATCTGTGGGAAAATCTAGTTCTCAGTTCAATGATCAAAGTGGAAGTAACCCATGGAGGTAGTGAAGATTTAGACTAGTGTAATGAGAAAATAATCTTTACTGGAGACAAAAATGTCAATTAAAATGTTTACAGTCACAGCATGTTGCTTTTCATTGCTGCATGACAGCCCAATATTTGTTGAAATAGCAGGGATAAGCCAATTCCACAGCTTCAGAGAAGCACAAGTGAGCAGATTCAAAGAACACTACCCTAGCAACCACTCTATGATCACCTCAGTGAAAGAAAATTGGATCCCTCTGGATCACTATCTGGACACTCAAGATATTGACATGGAAATCCTGAAACCTTATAGAAACATTTTTAATGCCTTTTTCCTGCTTTTTTCCTATTGTTATTATCTAATTAGAGATAGGATATATGAATTTTCCCACCTTTCTACACTGTGTTTTCCCTTCATGCCACAATTCATAGTAATTGATACTAACTTACTTCAGAACTGAAGCTGAAGTACTAGCTACAGCCTAGTGCAATTCTGGTTTAAGTTTGCAACAATCTAACTTACTTTTGCAATGCCAATCAACATCAATATTAGATGCAAAGGTGAAAATGAAAAAGTCAAGGTCATTATTTCTGGCAAAAAAAAACCCTAAATATTTTCTCTTAGGATTAGATGAGCTCATATCTGCTGGAGAGGAGATGTGCGGCATCAGAAATCCAGTGGTCCACAATCGGAGGTAATCTGCAGGGATCAGCGAAGAACAAATGGCAGACAGATGCTTATAAACAGGAGGAGAGGACATCCAGCTTCTGTGTCATTTATAGAATTTGCCCTTCACACGCATACCTCAAGGATCACAACACCTTCTCTTCCCACCTGTAGGAACCATAACAAGATGAGGTAGCCCACTCACTTCAGCCTAACTGAAGAGTCTGCCAAAAAAAATGACCTGACCAGAACAGCCAGTTGTAGCCAATATGCCATCTCAGAGCAGCTGAACGTTCGTGAACAGATGCTCATGACTGATCGGGTGCTTCACATACTTATGTCAGCAAAAAGCAAGATCAATGACAAAATAAAACAAAACAAGACCTGAGATCAACTAAAAGCTTTACTTCATGACAAAAGAAAAAGTCTTAACCTGTGCATCCTATCTGGAAAGGAAACCACATGCTCATTCTGCACAACCACTTAAGTTTGAAATAGACTTATTTTGATTGTGTATGTCCACATCATAGTCCATAAATTTTCTGGCTTGACATAGGTTTCTCTATTCTTTATAGGTATCACTATAAACAGTTTAACTATTGTCTCTGCAGTGCAGATCAAAACCTTATGTTTATAGTGACACAACAATGTTAAAATCTTTGACTTCTGAAACCCATGTCTTTCATCAAAATTAGTAATTCTCTCTATCCAACAGGTCAAAACAATTCTTGCTCACAAAGAAAATTCAAATAACTGAAGAGTGAGGCAGGGATTCTCTAAATCAAACAACATTGATTTTACTTCTTGTCATGACTACAAAGGCTTAAATTACTCTTAAGCAGCCACATAGCTGTGGCTGCTACTAGAGAAATATTCTTTCATCAATAGACATTTTAACTTACAAGCAAGTCAAGAATTCAAAATCCAAGTTTTCTGATAAAAGGCCAAACATTGCAATATTAAAGCCTTTTTTTTTTCCTGAGAAATTGGATATAGCTTGATTACAAATTTTTTTTTTAGTTTTATTTTCTTTCCTTGACACTGCTGAAACTGATTTAGGAACAACAACAAAAACCCTACCAAACTCTATGAAGAAACTAATGCAAATGAAAAAGGGAAAAAGACTAAATATGCTATTTTGATACTTAGTCAGCAGTTATTATACCCACCTCTCTAAAAAAAGTTTAATATTCTATTGATACTTCAGAGATTTTTTCACCTTAAAAATGTAAGTGATCCTATGGTTGCTACACTATGTTAGACACACACATTGTAGGCTCCAGTAAGGGGGTAAGATCCAGGAGGATAGGATAATAAGATCCAAGGATCCAAGATTTTGTTATGCAGTTACAAAGAACAATCTTCCATTGCACATTTTCCCTTTCTTTGAGCAAATTATTAAAAGCCAAAAAATCAAGATGACATTTATAAGGAACAGTAATAACTGTCTACAAAACAAACAAACAAACAAAAAATTGCAGCTGTTATGATTAAAGAGATTTCAGATTGTAAATTTATATTTCTAAATTATATATTAGACTATGCTGTGCATGACTTGTAACTGTCTTGGTGCAGCTTTTATAATTATGTGGGTTGGGATCCTCATGATATCCTAATAATTACAGGTTTCCCATAACATATGCCTAAACAGAATCCACAGCCCCTAAAATTTCCTGCTTCCTCCTATACTAAATTGTTTGACCTCAACTGGTTTAGTGATAGTCAGATGGCCTTTCGAGAGAAGTTCCTCAAAAAAAAAAAACAAACAAACACAACATATTCTAATAGAAAGAACACTAACAGCGCACAAGACATTCCTCACTTAGAGGGAGAGGGCACTAGCAAACATTTCACATGAGATTTCAGCTGTTTGGACAACAGTCCATGGGTAATGAGAGCTTAATTTCCTACAGAACCGTCCTCTCTTCTTTTTCCCCCACTCTTCCAAAAGTCCCCCCTCTTTCCAAAGTACCCCCAAAAACTCTTAAATTTCTCCTACTTTCTTCTTCCAAGCAAGGAGCTTGATGGAAAGCAGAACATGAAGTTTGAAGAATATGGATCATTACCTGCCTGTCAACAACCAGCTGCCCTTTGTGTTTTAATTGTGCAAGCTCATGCCCTCAAAATATGAAATTCAAACTCTTTTCTTTGTTCTTATCATTCCCTACCACTAGTAGGTTAAAGAGTTTGTTTCAACTGCTCTTCTTGTCCTGCAGCAGATGTGTATGACTTAGATCAATAGAGCAAAGAATCTTCTACTTGGAGAAATTACTTCCATCTTTTCATACCACCTGTGTCACCTAGAAACGAAGGCAGTGACTAAATACAGAATATTAGTAACCAAAATTTGTGGTTTTTAAATGAGGAGACAGACAAATACAATTTTAAAGTTATAATGTTTGGGAATACAAAGGGATAGAAAATGTAAAAAGTATTTCTTTCCCCCAAAAGAATTCTATTGTGTAGCACAAAGCCAAGGCAAAACATTTTCCTTGTGTCTATCTAGGATTATTGTCTGAGCACTACTTCAGAGCAAAGAAGGAATTTGCAAGTTTCATTCATTTTCAGTATAGAAATTATGTTATGTTCCTACTGGCTCACATTGTATATCTACAAAGATATTGGGGGAGGGAATAAACCAAGGACAAGACAACTTGTTATTTATTCATTTAAAAATCAAAGAAATACTGACTTACAGAAAGACAAAAAAAAGTAAAGCTCAACTAATGGAACACAGGTAAAGCAATCTGGCAGTCTGCTTGCATAACTGAAGACCAATAGAAATGTTTTTATCCATTTTTAAAAAACAATATTCCACTAGGGAAAAATGAATAACAGTCAATTACCTCCAAGATCTTTGCAAAACAAAATTTGCATCACAGTTCTGCATATTAGAACTTAACATAGGAATAATAATCCAACTGATGTAATTTTACAATGAGGATGAGTATCTTGGAAAACAAAACAAATTCTTGAGTAAATTTGGGAATGAAATTATGGTTTTACTTCACCCATTAGTTTCAAGGCATCTGTGTTTTGTTCAATCAAGTGGCAGAGAGGTTTTTTAGTCAATAATATCACTGATACAATTTCATTCTAAATGAACACTTTGCTTTGAACAACATTAACTACATATGGTAGCTAGAACTATGCTGTTTATGCTGGTAGGTAAATGAAAAACACTAACTTTCCCCCACCCCCTTTCCCAGAAAAAAACATGTTAATTTGAGAAGCAATTATTTACATTTCATATTGAGTCAAGAATTGCTTTTCTCCTTTTTTCCAGAACCCCATTCAAAAACCTTGAATAACTTGGTAGATTGCTGTGTCATTTCTCACTTTGACGTTCCTTCAGAAGGTTGGTTTCCCCCTCCATAAGCACATGCAATGCAACAAGGGGTTGTGGGTTATCAGAAACCATTTCTGCCCAGATCCTGTGCCATCAACACTTTCCTGTCGCTCACTAACGGGTGATTGACAGTAGGCGCTTTCTTCTGGGCCTTATGATGGGAAGGGAGGTGAGTATGCTGCAGTCCTGCGTGTCCCTGTGGAGGTTTCTGAGGGCTCATAGGAGAAGGCAGAAATATCTGCCAGAAGTCTGCTGAACTGGCAGAAGTGAAGAGCTGCTGACCCATACACACTTGGAACAACTATGTTTTGGTCAGCATTGATATATAAAGGGTTTTTTAATTAATTTAAATCACATTTGGCATAGAAGAATGTGTTTCCCATCCTAGAGCATTGTATATAGCACCAGGTCAAGTTTTCTTGGCTCAGGCTGAGTAAGAGATCAGATGAGATAGTCCCAACAGTTCATTGAAAGCTTTGAAAAGCTTTTGAGCTGACCATTAATCCAGAGACAGTTCTTACAAAACACAGACAACCATGAAATTGAGGCCTACTTTGAATCTGCTGGCAAATACTTCATCACAGAAAGACTAGCAAATATAGCTACATAGAACAACACCAAAACCCATTAAGACAATTAAATTTGTTGTTCTATTTGTTAACATCCTGTAAGAAAACAACAGCAACAACAGAACTGTAAAAACTGGTGAAGAAAGCTGGAAAAAATAACATTATGATCTGGATATTTCAGATGTTTCTTTTCTCTTTGTCCAAAGCAAGGATGTAAGCATTTTTCAGGCTGATACATTATTCTAATTTTACCAGCATTATTTTCCTGTCAGAGAGCGAACATATTGATGAGAACACTTAAAACACAAAATATTCCGAATGCTCTAATGTCCAATTAGAGCTAAAACATTAGCTAACTTCAAAGAAGGAGTGTACTGCAGATGCCAGTGTTTTGGAAAGTGCTTCACATTGGAATGCTTAACTGTTAGCAAAGAATGAGACTCTTGAGTATCATATTGGAATTTAATCTGTTGTGAGAGATACATTTACTTCATTAAAAAGACTGCTGTTTGTAGACACAGCTAATACAAATGAGATTCTTTCTGGTAAGATTATTTAATGCAGAACACTATCCCAAACAATTATACCTAGCTACGGAAATTACTTTGAATATATAGATAAGTGTCCATGTGTACATCTGCACAGATCTATTTATTTTTATGCCAAATGCATGTGTTCACATATGTATCTGTGAACTGGGCAGCAGGTAGTTCTCACATTCTGACTTCTTAATGTGTAACAAATACTAAAAGAAAAAAGGAAAAAAAAAAAAGAGATAACTAGAAGAACTCATGGAAATCTGAAAATTTAATAGTCTGGAGATTTTCTTCTCTGCCAAGCAAGGACTGAAGCATTTTTTCTATCCTTTCTACTACAAAGCTTTCTTACAGTTCTTTACATGTATTCCAAACTTTACTTGTTTAGACTGAAGCATTCCACATTCATGTTTTTCAGTAGTAAATGAGCAATTTCCTCAGAAATAAAACAATATAGAGGAACCACCGTGTTAAAGCACTCTAAGAGTATTTGCTAGGGCTTGTCTGTGCTTTTGAGCAAAAGCTTCAGATTTCGCAGAGGGAACATCCCAGTATTGTTTTTTTGTCCTAATGAATGTCCACTCAAGCTAGTTTATAGGCTCCTGAATATTTCAGTCTGTATCTGCTCAGTGGTTTGATAGCAAAACTCTTAGAAAACTCTGTCTTCTCTGCCCACATCTCCACAGAGACGAGGGATGAAAGGCACTTTCCCTGGAATTGCATCTGCCATGACGTAGTACCTACTTCAGTGACAGAGAGCAGAACGACTCAGTGGCTGCTCTAACAAGACCCAGGAAACAGAGAGATGGAAAAAGAAGCAGACTGTTTAGGAGCAAGTAAGAGCAGAAACTGAGATGCAAAACCAGTACAGATGTTGGAGGTGTAGGACGCTGCGATAAGAAAGTAAATGAGCAGCAAGGAGTTGCAGAGCTGAGAGATAAAAGCGAGATTCTTGCTCTGCCCTAGATATTTTCTGTGACACTGAATATACCACTGAGCCAAACCTTTTTCCCACAACAGGTGATCAGTGCACAGAGTCTTTTAAGTATCAGTTCCCAAACTGATTTGATTCCTCACTCCCAGGCTCTGATCTGCAGGAGCGCTAAGCACTTTACGCCGACTGAGGGCCGTGAGAACTACGCTCTGAGCAGAGGAGCTGCTTTCAGGAGAGTTTCTAAAGGCGGCCACAGATATCCCAGGTTGCACACTTTCAAACGAACAGCACAGTCCTTCTGACCTACGATTTTACAGGAATTCAGGTGCCTAACTTCCACAGAATTGATTTTGCTGGGAACTGAGAATCTAAATATCCTTTTTGGCATTTTTTTCTAAAAAAATAAGAAGTGGCCCTCAGTTCCATGTGTCAAATGGCCCAGACTTTACTCAGGACTGGTCTCCAGTTCTGCCATATACTCTTCTCAATCTTTTTCACAAATCTCGTTATCATGCAATTTGCTCTTAGAAAGTGTTAAAGTACAACCAGAAGAGAGAGAGGAAGGTTTTGATCACACAGGATTTTCTGAATCGACAGCAGGATCCTTTGAATACATTGTATAGGCTGCCACCCTGAAAGTCCTCAACTTCATGTTTCTGTTGGAATGTGTTGTTTTGCTATTCCACAGCATGGAGGGGACTCTGTATTAAATTCACCAGCTGTTTTTCTTTGAGAAATGTATGCTATAATCATGTTACCAGTTTACTCATTTCTGTAACAATTTTCTATTTCACATCCTTTACAATCTGATGTGACTTGATATGCTGGAAGGAAACATTCCTCATCGACTTGTCAGCTTTGTTATAACACTTCAGGAAAGAAAAAAAGACGGGAACCTTGCTCTGACGTGGCATATCTGAAGACTGACCTCTCTGCTGTGTATATTTTCAAAAAACCCAAGAAAAAAACCACCCCAAAAAACCCCACCTAAGACTTCATTCTGCATCAACGAATTCAGTGGAAACTTTCCCTTTGACTTCATTGGGTACAGAAATAGGCCATAGAAGAAGGGTGAATATGAAGATCTAGTTATGTGCATAACTATGACTTCATCAACTGATACTGTAATCCTGGCAGGAGGGAAGAGGAAAAGAATAAATCACTGGATATCCATGGTGCAGTTGGCAGCCTTGGGCTACAGAAATTACACAGGGAGCTCTAGCCTCTACCACAGGACCTTTGACCAGAACCTAAGCCATCCAAGTGAGCCATCTTTGTCCTACACCGTCTTCATTCTCTGGACCCTAAGAGTCAGTTATTTAGTTGCAAACAGCCATTTGGAGAAGCAGAACTCCAGGCAGGTAGCTAATAAACAGGTGATGAGCCAGGCACTGACTGGTAAAAGACTTTATTTAGTTGAATTTGGGTTTTGCTTGTCTCTCTGTAAAATAAATATCTACCTGATTATATCACTGCAGTAGAAGAATACAGTAAATCTAATCTCAGGAAGTACTATAGCAAAAGCCTCTCAAGGCTTTCTCAGCCCCTTCCTGAAACACCATTCAATCAACCAAAGCATTATTGTCACTCACTCTTCAAAGTAAAAACACTTCCTCTTTTACTCTCAGTAAGAAGAAAATATGTGAGCTTCATTATAAGAAGACTAACAATTAGCGTGTGAGTTAAAGATGGAAGCTGCTAGCTGAAAGCACTACAAGGATTGCAATGGGCTTTGCTGAATAAGATACCACCCTTTGAATGATGGTGTGAGGTAATTGGAGATTCTGAGCCTGATATTGCACTTAAAGACTTTACAGTTCACTACAGCTACTAATTGAAATCTGAGCAGACTCATATACTCCCTAACTTTCCCCTTATCCTGAGACATTTGCCTCTGGCAAGATGTTTGCCATCTTTAAAATGGGAGTATCCATATTCCTCCTTCTCAGGCAGGCCTAGATATTCCTATTCCTATATGTCTATTCTCAGACATCTAAATATTCCTCTGTTGTATATTAATCATTCAGCAAAAAGGAGTCAAAGAAGTCTGATTAATCCAGAGTCTCAAAGCTGTCACATCAGAGACACACATCATAATGTGGTAGATCTTTTTCATATGATAGTCCCTGGAGTGAATTAATTTGTTTAGAAGAATGTGGTCTTATACAGAGATTCCCCTCTATTCCCAAAGTAATAGCGTACATATACAAAAGACGTAGCTTCAGATCCACTTTCATATTTTTTCATGATTATTACAATAATCATATTACATTACAATAAGTGTTGATACATGTTTCCATGTGCTTGTCAAGCTGAGAGGTTAGCTCAGATTATTTGAAGGCTTCAGTTAATTGATTTTCTGATACATAGCTAAATTCTCTGCTGGCTCAAACTAGCACAGCAGCACTGCATTTGACTGGTAAAGACACAAGCATTTAGAGAGTCAGCAGAGAATATTGGTCAAATTCAGCTTTCAGTTGCTATAAATTGAGAGCAACTTGATTGATCTCAGCTAATGTATTCTAGAGTTGCACTCATACATTTGGGAGTGAAATTTGGGCCAAGGGCAGTAAGGACTGCAGTCACAAAATGATTGTGACAGTGAAGTAGCATTTAAATTCAGGGGTTTAGGGGCAGATAATAAGCAGGCCAAGCAGCACTGGGCTGGTAACTGTCCTGCCAAAAAAGCAACTAAAGTTAGCCCACAGTTGGGTTACAGATAGATTGATCCCAGCTCTAAATTTCTAGCACTAGCTAGGGTATTTAGCTGTTGGATAGAAGTTTGTGTTGTGACTGCAGCACAGGTATATCCCAAGTTACACAACTCTGCAAAAAAACCTGTCGATAAACCAGTCACCTACCGCTGGTAACATTTTTTCAAACTAATTCCAAACAGTTCCGTACCACAGCTCCATTTCTAGAAGATAGCTTAGCACTTTCCTATGGTGTCATTTACAAAACAGCATGAAAACAACAACCTCCAGGTGCTGTAAATTTCAAGCTGTTCATTGTGAGACAAGTACCATCAAGATTCCTTAATTTAGTTTTGGCAATCCCATATTTAACCATGTTGTTAAGTGTGCTGAAAGAAAAATCTGAAAGGGCTTTTCTCAGTTTTCATGTAAGTGTTGCTATAGAGCTTGCAGGGTGATTGTTTTTCAAATTTCCTTTGAAGTACAATTGTTCTTCGGTCTCTCTTCTTGAACATGGGCTGTTTCTTGGTTGCATTATGACCTCAGCTGAGAGCAGGGAAGTGCCTTTCAAAGTTGCACAACAAGTGTGTGCAAAACTCCTAAGACCGAGATATTTTGAAGCTGGCTTCAGATTTTGAAAGGGTACTGTAGTATGACCGTAATGAGGAAAGATAATCCTGTGCTTGAAAAACATGCTTACATGTCATTTTATAGATACAGATTCTGTGTTTAATATGAAATGGCACATTCTAAACTCGCATTCAGCTTTTAAGATCACACTCTGCACTAGTTTCTGTTTTCTTCTTGAGCTAAAAAGATACAAATATCAGTGAGCCATGTAAAATTAAACAAAATCTATGCCTTTCCGCTCATAATCATAAAGATGCTCTTACCAAAATCTCAGCGTGAGGCCCACTCAGTTTTGTGGACACTGATAGAGATTATCAGAGATAGAGAATATGGAGAAAACTCTGTGAAAACATCTGGCTTTGGGTCAGTAAAAAGTGAGACCATCTGGGAGGGGGACAAGCTGGGAGCTGCAGGTGACCCCAGCACTGGCCATGCCCTTGCCGAGGAGGATCCAGCTCGTGGCACCTGAGCAAGGCTGGGCTAGTGACAGAGGCAGGTCTCATTGACAGTCTAGTGATCATCTAATTAAGGCAGGGGGATGAGCCGAGTCAGGCCAGGGATGACCCCGTGAAATCCAAACAATTCGAAATGGCCACCTGCGACATAGTTAAGGAAGGGGCTGAGGGGTCCAGGCTGAGGTGAAATGGGGTCCTGGGCCATCAGCAGGGGGAAAGCCCTGGGCTAGGCTGGGCAGGGACAGTCAGGGATAACAGTACCCTCAGAGCCCATACAGCAGCCAAAATAATTAATGTCTTGGACACTTTAACTATTTGGGACTGTGATTTTTGTGACTGGCTTAGTGTTACCTAAGCTAAATCCAGACTTTAGTCCTCCATTCCAAATATTATTTTCACATACAAAGCCTAAGCCCTAAAAGATACCACTCACAGATATATAAGAGAAATGTTTTAGTCTATGGATGGACTAAGGAAGAACAGACCCAGGTTTAGTCCCTAAATTAAAAACACATCTCAGGTACTCCTTGTAAATACACAACCATCTGTAACAGTGGCATCTTTTACATCTCAAACTTAGCATGTGGCATGAAAATGTCTTGATCACAAAAAGACTGCTTCTAGTAGGTGGAAAACTTTCCTGTACCTCATGTCTCAGAGCCAATGAAACTGGCAAAATCCAGTAAAAGCTTTCTTGAGAAGAGTTGTCATTGAGAGCCTCCTCATTCCTTCTTTCTATGCTGTGCCCAGCTGAAGCATTATTTCCCAGAAGTGCACCAATTAGGAGGTTTGGTAAAGTTTCCAAGTCACATTTCTGTGGGATTACGAGGTCCAGCATAATGACTATCTGAAAGACACAGCACATCAATTGAGCTATGAGTGCTGCTTCCTCCCCTGCTTTTCTTTGCCCATTATTCATTTATTCATTAAAGAAAGTATTAGTAACTAGTACTAGTAACTGCTGTGCTTTCAAAATTTGCCACTCCATGGTCCCAGGGATGAAAATCCTCTTTCTCCTTTCACGCGGGATAGGAAACCTCCTGGTGTCCCTCTCCTGGTGCTTCGCGGTTGTTCTGGAAAGCCCAGCTACAGCTGAGAGGTTAGTTCAGTGGTCTCAGTCACTGAACCAGTGGCTGCCATGCTCTCTTGTATGTGAAGGACACAGAAGTGGCTGCTCTAATTATGCTCGAACCACCCTGTGTCACCAATGGACATCTGCAAATTAATTTATTTTTAATACAAAAGTCCACATGCCGCTTACCCTTGATCTGCAGAACTTCCACTGCCAGTATGTGGATTTATGTGTACGACCAAAGGAGAGGAACTGATATCGGTTATTTATTATTGCTTATAGTTTTCTGCCAGGGATATTGTTGATATCCTTAGTTTTATTCAGCCTCTTTAAATAAATATAACTCAAAGGGTTCTGAGCGTCAAGCAGTGGTAATTCATCTGCAGCGGTGTAAGTCACTGGTGTCGCCCAAAAAGGAACGGCAGGGGAATTATACCTCCATGCCCAAGCTTCCCCAGCCTCATACTGCACACATAAATTCCTCAACAATTTAAACACACAGGACTGTTACCAAGAGTGGTGAAGCCACCATTTAACACACAACCAGTCATGCTTCCCTTGCTACCACAAGCAGGAGAAGAGGACAAAACAGAGAACAGAGAGAAAGCATGGACGGATGAGGCCGGTCATGTCTTAAGCTGCCACGGTTAAATTCAGGAATAAGAAGTAAGATCTTCCTAAATGAAATTTTATACAATCAACATGATTAAAATTCCTGATTTGGAATCCCTGAGGTAAATAGCTCAGCTCATGCTTTAGAGCTAAGCCTTTCAACAAGAACATTCAAGTTTAGGAAATGGTTTGAGGTAAAAGAAAGCAAGGCAGAAACCCAGCCTGGAAGAACGTCTCGATCCCCACGGCGGTCTGGCAGGTTGTTTCCTGAGGGTAAAAGACACATGCCAGAACTGCACTGTGGGCTTGTGAACTGGAAAATGAGAGAGAGAAACTAGCTACCTTCATAGAAAGCTTCAATCTTAAAATAGAGTTTCTTTAAGTGAGCAATATCCTGCAGAGAGCAGAGACTGTGGCCGCTCATTTCTGCTCCTAAGACTTCTCTGCTGCCTGCCACTGGGAGATCTGTTATGGACACGATCACTAAGGGCTGTAACTTAAAACTCAGAACAATGCATTCATAAATCTGATGAGTAACACAATGAGCGCAAGCCAGACTTGGGAGCTGCAGTAAATGCTGAAAAGCTGATGTGGCTACAAAAACTTTGTCTCATGACTGGCCTGGATTGTTTTTACATGAGTCACCTGACCTCAGAACGAGGGCCTGCAAGGGCTGGGCTTTCTGATTACCCTTATTAGGGGTTTATTGTTTCTCAGGTTTCACACTGCTAGACTGTCATTCCAGAAAATGACAATGCATCTGATGGAAGCATCCCCCTCG
>NW_009222383.1:59738-67828 GCF_000690835.1 Fulmarus glacialis | reverse complement strand
GATTCATTTCGAGCTCTGTGATAAAATTGCACAGGTGTTCTGGTTACTAAATAAGCAGGATGCTAATGTGGTGACTACGCTTACAGGACTTTCTAATGTGGTATTAGGAGAACCTAGTATATATTTGTGACAATGTTTTCACTGCGTATCAGAAATATTTGCATCAGAACAGTAAGTCAAGTCCACATAACTGAATCACTGTAAAATGGCTAAAATAAAAACAGAAGTACAATATACCAACTTAAGGGTCCCAATTTATTCAGAGACATGAAAGGATCACCCTTGCTACAACCTAAGGAAAAATATCCTTTTAGAATATCACTTCTAGTGCTAAATGCAAATCCAAACTCACTCAAATGCTATGTCTTTTCTTTAACGTAAGAAAGGAAGTGTTCTCTTTGAAAATTTCAATCTTATTTCAATAGCTCCTAGCTGCTGAAATCTGTAGGGCTGCATTTTAAGCTGCATTTTAATTTCTATAGGAATTTAAGCAACTCTTCTACTCTTATTTTTAAAATAAAAAGCCATAATCTAATTCTCGCTTACAAAGAACTCCACTGTAAGTGAAGCAGGTGCTGGCTGGAGTCACTAGAATCCAGAAACGAAAATTTTTATTAAATGCTGTTTCACATTTCTTTTCCCTTCCGGGTCAGGGACACTATGAACCAAATCTTTAATCTGAGTGATTGATATGCCAATTTATACCACCTTTGGCTTTGATCTTTCAGTTCTACCACAGTGTAAAGTTGGCCTCATATTTAAAACTTGGAAAATCCCCTGGTTATAACGTCTGCTTTTTCTCACTTCCCATTCTGCTAGAACCATTTTTTTCCTGAAATAGTTGTCTTTTTTGTGGTTCCTTTGAGAAGCGTAGCCCAGCATCTCCTCTTGAACTTTCATTTCTTTGTGTATTTAGACAACTAAAGACCACTGCTTCAAGATTTTTTCTTATTATTACATTGCATCAATTCACGCTGTAGAGATCTTAATAAATACAAAAAATTCGAGTGTGCACTTAAAAAAAATGCAAGTGTACATGACTTTTAAGTACCTGCTAAAGTCTCATTAAGCTCATGCCTGAAGTAAAATCCACCCAAGTATTTTGCTGAATAGAGCCCTTTTGGGTCTGATCCAACGCACATTGAAGCCAGTCAAAAATTCCCATTGACTTCAGTGGGCTCACAGCCGATTCCTGGGAGGTATTGTGTGTGAAGTTCAGCACTTCTCCTGCCAAACTTCAGTTCTTGCTCTGACATGTGTTCTTTAGTTTTTTTTACATTGTCTCCTCTCAGCAGAGAAATATAAAATTTTTAAGGCCTCCCTGAAAAGCCAGAAGAGTTTGTCACCACTGCTTTGAATGCACTCTTGTCAAAACTAAAGCATTTCAAAACCGCTCATATCCTCTTATGATGAACACCAAAAAAAAATAGTTTCAGGTCTAATATATACCTTTAGGGCTGATAAGTGTCATTGCAGCTTTATAATTTTGAGGTTATGTTAGTATTTTTATACAAATATTCAGGACATCCATTACAAATACTATATACATGTATAAACACAGAATGCAAACACACACTATTGTACATATTTACAATCTTCTAATGTTTTGAATAGTTAACAAAATGTTTTTCTTTTTCAGAATTACAACTTTCATAAGTTTGGATTCAGTTGGAAATTTTAAAATAAAAACATTTTCAGTTCAGATTAAAACCAAATTTCTAAATGTTCAATTTTCCATAGAAGAAAAATTCCATTTTTCTGTTGATAATCTGAATACTTCAGATTATATGATGTTTTCTACTTACTTCTCCCTCCAGCCTTTTACTAGCAAACATGGAAATCCACTTTTCAACATCCTCCTTTACTACAAATATGTCTACATTATGTATACAACCAATATCAGAACATAATACCCAACTTGCATAAATGAATCTTCCAAGTTACAGTGCATCAGATGATATTCATCTTAAGTGGGACCTCACAGCCAATCGTAGTTTATCTCAGACTTGCAGATTTATACTATGAATACCATTCTGTTGATTAGTAAGTACAAGTACACATGGCACTTTCACCTTGGCTTGCCTGTTTAAAGCAACTTAGAAACACTAACAAATTCCTCCTTAAATAATCTTGCAGTTAAATAAATGGACTTTGTATACAATGTGACAAGCTAAGCTAAATTCTGCAGAGGAGAGCTCTGGTTTCTGGGCATTGTGTTAATTTTGTGGCAGCTTCATTACATGCAAAAATTGAGAGTCAAACCTTAAGAAGATTTAAGTCCACTGAAGCTCTGAAGTCTAATGAGCTATACTGGTTCAATGCAGCTGGAGATGTGTTCAGTTCAATATAAAATTGAATAATAGGAATTGAATAAGAAGAAGCCTCTGTTTTATAAAGATAATATATGCAATTTATTTTGTGTGGTCCCTGAATTTTCAAAAAGCCTCTTTGCTTTCTTGCTGTCTTCTCATTGAAGCTGTTACGAGGGTGTTTGATATTTAGATGGTGGAGATGGGGAGCTGGCACCCAAGAATGTGTAGGAGGATGTCTGAGCTTCTCAAACAGTTTAAGTCGTAGGATATACCTGCTAGAGGGATCAGGACAAAATTTAACCACAATTTAAACTTACCACTTGGAGATTTCAGTTATTGCGCCATCAGAGTACACAGGGCATGTCACGTCTTTCAGATGCAAGCACAGATTGACCATAGGGACTAAGGGGTCTGTTTCCCCCACCTCCAGAAGCCATTGAGGGAGAAGCAAGGCACCACTAAAGCTGCTGCCCATAGCTGCCTTAGCCCTGCTGTTCCCAAGGCTACACCAAAAAGCCAAGTACCTGGGGCCAAGGGTATTGCCCTTGCTGGATCCATGCCTATGGCAGCCAGTATCAGCTGCTAGGGCCGTCCTGTTTTGGAGTGGAGCTTGGCATCCAAACACTGCTTCCCCTGAAATACCTTGGCTCTCCGGAGTGCATCCTGTTCTAATCCCAGCACCCTCACAAGGGAAGGACTCAAATATTTCTTATTGTATGAGAAGCCTTCCCCACATGTTTACAAATGCAGATGTGAAGGACTGTGTTTATTTTGAGTGACAGCTGAGTTATGAAATGTTTTCCACACCTGGAATATTACATAAAGCCTAGTGGCAGAAAGAGATTAGAAAAGAAAGTGAGAAAGAGAGAAAGGTGGCAATAAAAAAGGAAAGCTGTATTTATACAGTGAGCTGTATAGGAAAGACGAGGGGACTGAACTTTCTTCATGGCAATTTAAGCCCCTATTTCCATGCTTGGGTAGTCACTGTACTGGCTTGAGATTGGCCTTTCACTCTAACAACAATCCAAAGCGTGTTTGTCCTGTGAAAAGAAAAATAAAAATCATTGTCAGTCATCTCCTTCAAGCACTTTTTCCTCCTCCATCTTCTCTGCCTGCCTGTTTTCTCATCTCTTCCGAGTCAAAACAAAAATCATAGAAAATGGTGATTTGAAAAATCACCTGTTGATATTACTTTGGACTTGTCCTCTCCCACACTGAAATTAGTGGTGATGTAATTAATTCCTTCAGTGCGGTGCACAACTTGATCCCTGTTTTGCAAGGACCTTGTTCTGCAATCATTACCAGTCAAAGCAAAACTTCCCTCAATTTCTTTCAGAATAAGATTAGGGTATATATTCTTTTTTTTTACCATGTGAAGCTGTACTTGCTAGGATAAACACAGACAAAGTAGAGAGGTTATTGGAGCATGTAAGTTCAGTGACTTCTTTTACTCCATGAGAAAAATAACAGACTAATTGGGATCTTTGTTCCCTAAAGGGAAAGCGGTCATGTTCTTTCCATCAAGATTTTGAAGGAAAAAAAGGAAAAAAAAGAAAGAAGAGAGCCTTAAAAACAAACAAAGAGAAACCCAGAGACAGCTCTCTCAGGTCACTACTGTTGTACCTGGAGAAGGGGGCAAGTGGAAGGCTGCTAAGTAAGGAAAAATGTAGATTTTTTTTTAGAGTACATTTGATAGATTCTTAAAAAGAATTGCTGGTCAGGAAAGCTACAAATTAAAGAGAAGGTGCACAGCAGAGACTATACTTACAATACGTCAGCAGTGTCCACTAGCAGAGGATCATAGAAATATTACAAAGGGAGAAGTGCCCAAAACTGCCAACTCTACAAGTGGAGAGAGAAAATGAATAGGGGAAAGCAGAGGAAGCCCCCACCCTTCGTGCTTCCCTGATCTCTTAAGTATAGCTACAGCTTTTAAATCCTCTCACTGACTGTTTCCCTGGTGCTTCTCTGGCAACCTAGCAACTCCCCCACCGCCTTGGTAGACTAATTAAACCAATAGACAGTAATTTATACTACTGTAATTCACACGATGCTTCTTCATCATTCCAAGATAATCCCAAACATTTTATTTCTTAGTGGAGCGTTAGCTTATGTTGTACAGATATCTACATAAATGCAGCTTACCAAAATACCCAGTTGGAACAGCACTGTACACAGAGGTTTAACAAATCCTTATACTTTCAGATAATTTAATAGAGTTAGTATTATTACAAATACATGAGAACATAAGCTTTTAAGCTTTGCATCTCACCAGCATTATTTCTCTCACTGTTTTATCAGCAGCTATACTAACAGTTACGCCAGAGCAACCACGTCACATTTTTTCCTCCCTCAGATGACACTGTCTGGCCAGACTACGATGCTTGGCTGCAAACCAAGAACTCCCCTAGACTCTTAAACACAGGGTAGCGGGCTACATGTGTAACGAGCACATGCCTGATTTCAGAAGAGCAGTTAATAATGAACAGCATAGATATCTTGTCCAGGACAAGGCTGTGTTGTTTTCAGTTTGGCTTTCCAAAAACAAAGTGAATTAGACTGTCACTCTGTAACGCACACTACTTCTTTACCTGCCGCATTGCTGCTTATGCACTTGAAGCCTGAACTAAGTGCGACTGTTTCAGACTAATTTGAAGCTTTTTTTAGACTGAGGGCATTTTTTTAACCTTCTATTTTGTTTTTCCCTTCATTAAGAGTAGATCATGCATTTAAGAACATCTTCGGAAAGCTTCAGGCTCTAAAAACTTAAAAATAAAAAGGTGATCTCCTAAAAAGAAATATGTTAGTAAAGAAACTGCCAAATGTTACGTAATAAGAAATTAATCAAAAATAAAAATATTTTTTCTTCCTACCTTTCCATTCCCTGCCCCCAAGCCTCCAGCATCTCTTGGGAGCTGTTCTGATAATTCTTTTAGGAATTGCTTTAAAACTAAGCAAATCCAGGGTACTAAGTGTTAAAAAATTGTTTTGTCTTTGTCCCAAGGTGCAAAAATATCTCATTAAACATAAACTCATGAAAGAGTAGTCATATCTGTGATTGTCTGGGTTATCAGCCGTAGCAGGAGTGATCTCTCTTACCATATGATACCACTGCATTCCAGTTGCACACACTATACAAAATGACTGGGCTCACTCTAACAGCTATATGTAATGGGAGTATATATACTGCCATTCATCTTCCATAGTGAAATCAGCTAATCAAATATGCCTTGTAGTTCATGAGTGAAAGTTGCCAAAGTACATATTATATAGTTCCATTCATTTAATGTTTTAAAATAACATCACTTCTGCACAATGAGTGCGATGCACGGTTGCAGTCATTATAGCAAATACTTTACACGTAGGAGAAGTTTGGAATATTTCCCTAAAAGAAAATGATGAGAACTGAAAATATTGTAACTTTCTAGAGGAAAAAAAAATTAAACCACATATTGCCATTTCATCTCTCTTAGATCTTTGTTAACTGCATCAGGAAGAGAAAAAGGAGCTCTCTTCTTTTTATTACTGTGTTTAGGTTTGATACAATGGCTCAAGGAATGCAGCTCTCCCCTTAGTTATTCAGTAACTTCTTATGACGGGTCTAATTGTACACTCTGTAAGAAACTCATGTTTCTTATTTGAAAAAGATAAAGCTGCTCAATAAAGATTAGGGACTGTGGGGGAGAATTATAAATAGAGACAGGCAAGTACTAAAACACTACACACCCGCCTGTGTCTGCATAGTGATAAAACAGTGGAGAAAATCTACACAGTAACAGGGTAAGACACCCATTGGTTCCAGATACCAGGTGAACTGAATCTTTGGGAACCACCCATGAATAAACAGAACAGATTCTGTGGAAGGGCATGGCTGATTACTCAGCAGTCCCAGTTTTTATTATGGATAAAATAGCATCAAGCATCTTACCTACACACAGTTTCTCCAGTTGAACAAATCTTTCATTTTCTTTTCCTTCATTTCAATAGCTTTAATGATTATTTGAACAGCATATTTACCCTGGCTAAAATCATGGCAAGTTGTACGTGCAGTCTGGTCCTTAAGTTCACTGAGATCTGGATGAATTTGGCCAAACTAAGACTGGAGGGGTGGGGGGAGCTTAGAAACTGTGGTGGTTTCCAAGACTTTTGACATAAAACACATCAGTTTTTGCAGATATTTTGCTCTGATGTTTAGGTGCTAATAGGTGCCAGGAGTCAAGACAGAGTACAGAGGGAGACAAACCGATGGAGTCTTCAACTGGAAAGGATTTGAAAGAATCCTCAAAATTGTTAGTTCCTGAGTTTCAAATGGATCTAATTATTCTTACGCATATGGCTGAGTCACTTCTGAGCAGCTTCTAGTGCCCAAACACGGCTGTGTGGAGATACACAAGGACTTGAAAAAGTCTGACCTAGCTTCAGCTTCTAATCTCGTTGCTCCCTCCCCACAGCAAAAATGAAAGGCTTAGAAAATAATTTTCTCTTCAGGATAAAAGAAGGGAGTTTAAAATTTTGTGGTTTCTCCTATGCCTATCCCAGCTCTAAATTAACTCAGTACTAGTATATCTTTGCACAGGCCAGCATGACGAAAAAAGCACAGAACAGCAATGATTGCTCAGCAGTCAGCACTGTACATGAGGCAGGGATTTTCCAGGTCATTTTTATCCAGTTCATCACTACAATTTGCTGGTCCAATTCTGCCAAATCAGCAGATGTACTTCTTAAAAGAAAGCCTCACCCAGTTTTGCACAGGCAGCACTCTGAGAGTTTGCAGGGTTACTAGGACTTTTCATCAGAGATTCACTGTGAATTGCATTTTTAACTAAGGCACACAGAGATTAGAAAATTCTCACCACTGCTGGACATCTGCCTATCCTCAAGTCAGTTTATAACAGCTGATGATTTTGCCCAGTTGCAATAGCAATATGGTCCTTGCCTAAAGCAGGCTGAGACATGAACTGAACTGCTACAAAAATATATCCAAGGGAAGGCTTGTGACCAAAACACATGCTATTGTTTCACATTTGTGGTTTGATTGATGTACACAGGAAAAAGTAAATAGTTTTGGATATTGATGGCCTGGTGGACAAAAGAATGGCCGGAATGAAATCATGTAAGAGAGGGGGAAAAAAGGTAAAGTAAAATTGAGAAACATTTCCTTCTGGGCACTCAGACAACACGTCAAAAATCCATTTAAAAAGGGGATACTCAGTATCCCACCATAACAGTCTGCAGCTATTGAAGTACAGCACTGTGGGATTTATTTAAGACTGAATGGTACCTTGTACTGCCCTTAGTCCTCCTGAAGGCAACGTAGAGTGAATTATTATTCCACAAAAACAGATATAGTCTAA
Source organism: Fulmarus glacialis (assembly GCF_000690835.1). Lineage (NCBI taxonomy): Eukaryota > Metazoa > Chordata > Aves > Procellariiformes > Procellariidae > Fulmarus > Fulmarus glacialis. The sequence continues at coordinate 60,162 of NW_009222383.1, read as the reverse complement.
CTCTTACTTATTCAGGTGAAGAAAAACAGTCCTCACTGGGACAATCTCTGGTTATCGCAGAACCATAGAAAACTTGAAAGACTTTGACTTTCAAAGTCTTTTAGGGCTTCCCATTCCCCTGCCCTAAGGGAGATGCAACCATAGCCACGTAATTCCTGACAAATAGTTCTCCTCCCCATCCTTAAGCTCCCCCAAGGCAGTTCCACAGCCTCCCCGGGTGATTAAACAGTCCTCACTGGGACAATCTCTGGTTATCGCAGAACCATAGAAAACTTGAAAGACTTTGACTTTCAAAGTCTTTTAGGGCTTCCCATTCCCCTGCCCTAAGGGAGATGCAACCATAGCCACGTAATTCCTGACAAATAGTTCTCCTCCCCATCCTTAAGCTCCCCCAAGGCAGTTCCACAGCCTCCCCGGGTGATTT
>NW_009222383.1:39109-59674 GCF_000690835.1 Fulmarus glacialis | reverse complement strand
GCAGGAGACTGGTGCAGATATGCCCCAGGCGGAGGGAGGAGCAGCTGGTGGGCAGGGAGAGGCAGCCCACCTGCAGCCCACTGCAGGCAGCCCCCCTGAGATAAAGGTGGGCAGCTCTCCTCGCCCGCACGGTCAGTCCAGGCCTGGTAGCACATAAGGCAGCTGGAGAAATTGCTCATAAAATGATCTCTGTGGGTTAACAGGACCATTGTTGTTTCAGGCAAGTACTAAAACGCATAGTGATAAAACAGTGGAGAAAATCTACATGGTAACAGGGAAAAACACACACTGGTTTCAGATACCAGGTGAGCTAGTATGTCTTTGTTTCGTACAAGATGCTTTGAAGGGCGAGGCTGTACATGAAGCCTCTCCAGAAGCACAGGAGCTCTCTGGAAGATATGTGGTATATGTCACGTTCCTTTTAAACGGGTCACTTTGGCCACTTCAGGAAAATCTTGCCTGTTGACTAAAGGATATCTCTGGGATGAGAAGATAGAGATCCTTGAGGGGAAGGTCAGGTCTGCAGGAGGAAGTAAATAACAATGTGGGAGAGCTGGAGTGAAAGGGAAAAGAATAGCAGTGTGTGACTTTCTCTGTGCCTTCACATGCAGGCAAAACCCCTGTACCTTCATCACTAGCCTGCAACCCATTCTGTCCAGTCCAGACTCTCAGCTTGTGCCTTGTCTCCATACTCATTCAAAGTGGTGCTCTGAAAATCATTATCCTGGCCTCGCATGCCGACTGCAATCTTCTCCTGACATTCCCCCTCCGACTGACTCCTTCCCAAATGCTTCTCTGACCTTGTAATGTCCTTTTAGTCTTCTCCGTCTACACCTATCCTCTGTCACTGACTTGCAAGAGATTGATTCTTACTTTCAATGCCATCAAACTCATTGAGGGATTTTCAAGCTGGACAGCAAGGTTATAAAATGAATGGAAACAGCCATTCACATAAAAGTTGCTCCTTCAAAAAAGTCATATCTATGCTGAAGCACTATGACTAGAACTGCTTGCAGTTGGATCTGATTGATAGTGTCATTGGATCTGACAGTATCTCATGATACTATCACTAAAACAGGACTTCTCATTCACTGAAAATGAGCTCTGATCACCGTGTAGAACTGTTGCCACAGCTTCCATCCCATCCTCTCATTTTTATTAGAAACATTGCATGTATTCAGGGCGCTAGCTAGGAACTTGAACTTCACTGACACCATGGTTCATTTCTTTTTACACTCCTACATCCTGCTGTAGAAAGGTTTTACTTATGCTGTTGCAAAATCTCATTGAGAATATGTCCTGGTTTCGTCTGGGATAGAATTAATTTTCTTCCCAGTAGCTGGTATAGTGCTGTGTTTTGGATTTAGTATGAGAATAATGTTGATAACACACTGATGTTTTAGTTGTTGCTAAGTAGTGTTTATGCTAGTCAAGGACTTTTCAGCTTCCCATGCTCTGCCAGGTGCACAAGAAGCTGGGAGGGAGCATAGCCAGGACAGCTGACCCAAACTGGCCAATGCGGTATTCCATACCATATGACGTCATGCTCAGCTTATAAGCTGGGGAAAGAAGATGGAAAGGGGGGGACATTTGGAGTGATGGCGTTTGTCTTCCCAAGTAACCGTTACGCGTGATGGAGCCCTGCTTTCCTGGCGATGGCTGAACACCTGCCTGCCGATGGGAAGTAGTGCATGAATTCCTTGTTTTGCTTTGCTTGCGTGCGTGGCTTTTGCTTTCCCTATTAAACTGTCTTTATCTCAATCCACGAGTTTTCTCACTTTTACTGTTCTGATTCGCGCCCCCATCCCACCTGGGGGGAGTGAGCAAGCGGCTGTGTGGTGCTTAGTTGCTGGCTGGGGTTAAACCATGACAGTATACCGAAAGGTATTTTCTTGTATTTGTAATCTAAATTAAGTCTTAGAAACAAAAGCATCACACAAAAAATCTCTTTAAATAGGCTTCAAATATGATCCCTTCTCTAAAAATGACTGCAACAGTGGACAGTCTTTCTGCCAAACTGGATGTCTCCCCAGTCATCACAAGTTTTACTTTTGCCTGAAAGCAATATTTGTTCTCGTGGTAGCTACATTTTTGTACTCAGCTTCCTCCTCTACAATACTGTATGTGATCCCATTTGTAAGGTGCTGCTCTTCTCGGGATGCAGCCTATATCTTTGTCACCTTAATTCTACTGCGAAGTTAAACATCACTTTTACGCTAACTATTATACTTTCAAAGACTTTTCTTTTCCATTCTCTGCTTATCTTGACTAAGGAACTGTGTAGCTTTTTTCAAGTTTTTAGCCTTGCAACTGACCCAGAGAGACACTCTCCAGCTCAGCATGCTAGAATGAGCGCAGGGAAGAGAGGGGGTCAATGAGATGTGGGGCACCCAACACACATTAAAACCCACTGACAGCTTTTCCCAGTCCCTGCCATTGGTATGGACACATCAAAGTCAGGGGTAATGAGCTCACATGCAACGTGGTAGCACAGAGCTCAGCCTGAATGGTAAAGGACCATCTGCAAGTTTGGGTCGTCACCTATTCAGATCCCCACTAATGTAGCCATGTTGGTCCTGCCAGATTAAACTAGAAAAATTCGCATAAAATTAGGTCAGGTATGGCTACAAAAATAGTGTCAGTGCAGTGAAAACAGAGCTGCTGTTCAAATCTCATCCAAAAGTCTGGTCCGACGTGTGTGATACAGCTAAACTAGAACACCAAAATATGGTGCAAAGCAAAATTCAAGCCCAAGATATTTAAGTGCAGCATGATGCACCAGTTTAAATTTAACACCTATTGGAAAGTATATACCAATCCTCCCTGCTACCATTAATTTTTCTTCTCCATTTCATTTTTACGTGCATATGTAGAAATATGCTGATCCTTATGTTGTCTCCCTTGTCTCACAGAAACACTGTGAAACATTCATACAAACTGACTACCTAAAATCTTGAATAAATCTTTTAAATTTACTACTTCAGAACTTACATTATGTTCCTAATTAGTATTCATACACTGCTTCAATTCAAATCCAAATCTGCCTGTTATTAGGATATCACTAAGGTTAACAGCTTAATTTTCTCATATCCAATCATTCAACACTACCTACTATAATGTGACATTCTATTGCTAATGATATTTTTTTCAGATCTGTATGTAATAACTGCAAATAGAATTATTTCCATATGGTTCAGTGGACCTGAATCAATAGTTTTGCTAGCTGATGGACTGGCCTCCCATGTTCCAGGTTTTCCTTCCTTAGCCTGCAATGTGTGGCCAGACTCCATTAGATTGTTCATTTAGTTCATCATCAACAGTTATGCTATAAAAGTATGCTTTTATGAATATGTCCTTGAAAAACTGGCTAACAGGAAATTTTGTCTTTTAAATAAAATGTTGGAAAATATTCCTGAGTAGAGTTAGAGTTTCTTCTACTGGGAAAGGTTATTCAAGGTTAAATGGGATTGAAATTTTCCTTTGCAACATACTCATTATGAGCTACTGTTGTTCACCTTTTGAAATAAAAATGCTAGCTTGGGAATGCTGTCTTTTATTTAAAAATAAAAAAATGAAGTGCAGCTGACAAAGTTCAGATAATTGGACAGAGCAGCAGAGCTTAAACCAACAATGCATTCAGCACACTGACATGTGATATCTTTTGAAATCTCCATAGGGTCTTTTAGCTTACAGTGAGCCATTTCAGAATCCCGCACCATTGCAGAATAAAGGCTTTGCTCTTTCAGACTTGCACCAATTTCCAATGATATAATTATTTTTTTCAGCTTCTCCTTCCCACCAGATCAATTCATATTCTGCTTGGTAAACATATACGTTTTTATGGACCCAGTCCAGAATCCTGCAAGTAATGTCAGAACTCTAAAAAAAAAAAAATTAAAAGCCAGAAAAAAAACTATTAATGGAGCATCAGTATGGTCTGTCATTACAGCACACTATTCTCATTAACACATAATAAACCTAAAACTGGTAGAATGCCAATAAAACAGGGATAGGGGAAAAGGAGTACTAAAACTGAGAGCCACTGGAATAGATAGAACAGAAGCCCAGCAGCTGGCTTTCTGCCACACTGGGTGTCTCTAGTAGCCCGGCTTCTCAGGGGGGCTGTGTAGCCTGTGATTAAAACACCTACTATTCAGGTTTAAGGTTTAAAGTACTAACTGTTAAGTTTTAAAGACCTTCTCCATTTTTTGGCGAGTATGACTTACAGTCTGTTCTGCAATGAGCTTTGCCCCATTCCCAAAGTGAAAAGACCATCTAGGGACAGACTCCTGTTTCACACCAGTTTTCTGAACTGGCTGGAACTGAATGGAGGAAAAAAAATTGAATTCTATTACTTTTCCACCTCCTAATGTGAACAGCTCTATTCTGTCCTTGTATTGAGCCCAGTACGATTTGTTTAATTCTCAAGTGAGACTCAATGTCCAACTTTACCAAGTGTTAATCTAAAACTACTGGCCAGCTGAACAGGCAGTGATGTTTAGCAAGTTATTCATTTTGCAGCAACCTGATGACATTCCAAATAACAGACTGGTAGGTCACGTAGGAAGATTTCACCTTACCCTCAGCCGGAACGTCATGTAAAACCTTTGAACTTTTGCTTAGTATGTGGAACAAAGTTGTAACTCAATCAAATCTGCACCTCACTTGACTGAACAATCTCAAAAAAAGTAATCTTGATCAAGCCAAGCCACCAAGAAGCTCAGACAGACTCCTGATGCAACAGGAGACTCTCAGAGATGTAAGACTTACATTGTGGAGGGCAGACAAGTTAAAGATGGAGGCAATACATTTAAAAAGCCATGAGAGTAAGAGCTGGAATTAATATTTATTGCCTACACAAGCGAATATATTAAAAGAGAGACAAGTATCCTGACAAGTTGGAGAGACTTGGTAACACTATGGTGGCCAGTTAACATGCAATAGTGTTGCTCCAGGAAACAAAGATTGCTTCATAAGCCCTGTGTCCCAATTCCTGTGGCCACATTTTGAATTATCCGCTCCCTCCCTCTCCCCCCAATAAAAAAATAAAACTAAAAATACCTCTTCCTGCTTACCTGCCTGTGGCCAGAGATTGAGCCCACCCTGATAAATGCCCACCATGATAAAAAATCTGCCAGTCCCAGAGAAGACTCTTTTTCACAGCAATGAAGGACAACACATGTACGCTGCTATTCCTTATGCTGTGTTTTTCCCATGACTGGAGGGCTCTGGTTTTCGAATCTGGCTGCTTAACAGCCAACATGCATTCATATTGCATGAGATATGGTGGGGACGTTAAATATAAAACAGCATATAAAAAAAAGTAAATGAAAGGCAGAAAGTTAACCAAATCAGACTCAGGATAAATGCAGAGACAGAAGAGTTTGGTGCAGAAAAAAATACGTGACCAAAAAAAAAAAGAGCAAACCAAGTGATTAGCATTTAAAAAATCTTTTAAAATAGCCCTAAAGACTATGAATTCAGTACAATGAGACAGCAATGAAAGTATAACGGCAGATGTACTGCAGAAATGTACTGTGCGAAAATGCCTTCTGCAGCACTGGCAACAAACCCCCAGTTTGGCTAAATAAGGATAAATTCATGGAAATGCAATCTAGTGATAAGAAGCTTCTGTAGCAAGACTGAGGGCTTGATTCCACCACTGCTTCAAGCTCAGTTCAGTACACTAGAATCAAGCTGAAGTTCAAGCCTATCCAGAGAAGGCAGTCGTTAGGTGAGACAGAGAACAGATAGACCTCCTAGTTAAGCACTGGAACAAAGGAAGCAGCAGCAGAAATTGGGAAGTCACTGACTGTTTAGGTAGAGGCAGTCACACGGTCACATGCATAGAAGTGCTGTCACATAAGACACTGACACATCCTATAATGTTTTATTTTACTCTTTCTTCATGGAAGTGTCTATCCCGTACGGACGCATAAATAAGTATACAGAAACCACCTGAGGGCAAGTGGTTAGCATTGCTCCTAGGAAGTTATTTTATTATGAATATTTTAACATAACTTTAGTTGTTTTTCCATTTCAAAATGTCATTATAAAAATGCCAGCAGGTACGTTTCAAGTACAGGGAAAAAAAAAAGAAAAGAAAAAGAAATGTTAAGATGCTGTACATTTAAGAGCAGCTGCTTTTCTCCTTGCTGTGAAAGTGCGAGCAAAGTGTGAGCAAAGCCAACAGTACTGACCTTCCTATTGTCAAAGGGAGAGCAACAGATTCTTGACAGTCTCCAAGGCAAAACAAGGGAGACCTTGCAAACATCTCTCTGTAGGGGCTCTAAACAATAGCAAAAGTTCTTTCCCAGGGTTGAATTTCTCTATTCCTTTGGCACGCTTTCGCAAAAGGGCTGGGTCCTTTGAGGTTATCTGCAATGTGCTTACGCTCAAAGCATTAACATGCCTGGTAGCTCTGTACTCTTTACTGTTATTAAAGAGTGATTATAACTCAGAAAAAGAGGATCTTGGAGATGAGGTACTGCACTGAGGTGAAGAAAAGCAGGGCTCTCGGCTCTAACCTCTTCTCATGCCACTTCAGGCAAGCAACATGCTTCACATTTCTATATTAACCATATATGCTTAGTTCATAAGCTCTTTGAACAGAGATGATTTCTTCCCTTGTGTATGTAGGTACAGAATAGCAGCACTATGGAGCAATGGCCTAAGCCAGAATGCCTTGGCACTATCGGTTACACACTAAGAATTTTGACTACTATGACAAGGCTAATTTTGCAGCCCCCTCTATTAATAAAAGAATTAAAAACATTATATGCCAACTTCTCTTTTTATTTTTTGAGAATACTGAGCACTTATTTAAGTGCATGAGTCTTTGGCTGCCCTGCCTCTCAGCTTCTCAAACACAAGTGCTTATTTCTTTGCCCATGTGCTAGTGATTTCCAGCCACATGGGGCATAACGTTCCTTTGCACCGTCGACACTGTTGGGAAGAAACTACCATCAGCAAGCAGGTTGTGAGAACTGCAGCATGTGTGTTAAAAGTTTGCTGTCAACTGCTGCAGAGGCTGCTGGTTTGGATACAGCTGGGGAGCACAGGGTTATTTTTAATTGCCTCGAAGAATTAAAGTAAGACTGCATTCAAGATCTTCTTACCAGCTCTAAGTGTGCCAACTGAAGAAAGCTTAGGGGAAAACAAGGCATGTGTTGATTGTCAAACTATTTCAGTAACAGAGATTAAGCGCTGTTTGGAACATTATATTGAAAATGAATGGGTGTGATACCAGCCAAGGTGTGATATTATTAGTAGGCATATTCTCATACCATCCCAGTAAACAAGTTACATACCTATTATCCATTGGCAGCCACTTCCAGCCCAAAGGCAGAGCACAGATTTAGTCCCATCAGCTTTGGGTCGATTCCGTACTACATCACCGCAAAGTATTGCAGGATCCCCGCACTCCTCTCACTCCCGGACTCCTCTCATGAAAATTCATTGGGGAGTTGTGCACAGAAGTTCTCCCTTTCCAGGACACATCTACACTGGGAAATGATGGCAGAGGGCTTTTACAGATTTGCAGAAAAGCCACAGACATGGCCACACAAAGATACTGTAGATTGTGACAGCTATATATGCACAAAGCTTGGTAAACTACTGCAAATGTGTTATCTGCCTGGCCCCTTGCAGGGCGTCAGCTATTTAATCTGAAAAAGCCTGCTTTCTTTTTAAGCCAGAGTACTTAGCTGACCTTTCTCTGTGCAAAAGAATCCACTTTGTTTTGACATGTTATGCATTAAATTGTCTCCTTCGCATTAAGGATGCAAAGGCTTGATGGTGGTGCAAGATTCATGTACGTGAATGACCTGATCTAAACCCAGCAGAACTACTTCTGCCTGTTCCAGTAAGCTTTCCACGGGTGTATGACTGCACGTCAGTATCCCCAGCACAGTACAGGAACCTTGTATTTCTGAATAAAATAAAGGATAAGCATTATGGAACTCTGTAGAGTGAATCATCCTCACTGCATGGAGAGAGCGAGCATGTGAAATAATTTATACAATTTTAAAACACCATTTCCCTTATTTACTAAATACAAGTCCGCTCATCCCTTTGGTATGTGTACAAGCTGTGTTTCTATTTGCCATTGCCCACTTCTCTCAGAACTTCTGCTCAGCCTAAGAGTGTATATTGATGGGCAGACCAAATATGCTTCTTTAGCCAGTTTTGTGAATCCTGGGCTCTGCACTGAAATTGTCTGTATCCAGCAAAGACACCACGCAGCAGAAACTGCAATTATTCAGCAGTTCTGCTGAATAAAAATGGGGCAAAGAGGCAAAACTACTGAAAAATGTTGTTTATGCTAGGCTAAACTCTGCTCAGCTCCACAAGGTTACCCATATTTGAAAGACACAGAATTGGCCTTTTGTGGCAGCTGCGGTTCATCTCCTGCACAATGGCAATGGGGAAAAGGACAAAGTGTATCAGCACTAGGAATATTTTAATAGGACTAGGATTAAATTTAACTGCCTCATTTTAAAAGATCAGTTTATCAAATCCACTGTATTACTCCCAGTAAAAACCCAGTCAGCGTGCCTCTGGCTCTTTACAATAGCAAGAGAGGGTTTTTTTTTCACATGTTAAGGCAAGCAAAAGCCATTTCTACTTCGCCTGGGATAAAAAGTATATGAGATGTGCTGTTCATTTGCCACTTCTTCCAACCTCACCTGTGAATGCTTGTGGCTGTTTAAGTAGGAGCTTATGGCAGCATGTTTCTAGGATCATGAGGTTGATGGTTCTTTCTCTACCTCTACTTCGCTATAAATAGGAGAGTAAACAGCCCCAGATGTAGCACTTCTCTGAGTGTAAGGATCTCCTTCACCTAGTTCCCAGGGGGTAGAAGTGAAGATTTAATCAGTCTTTACACTTTTGTATTTTTTAAATTATTTAACTTTTATTACTGTTGCACCATTTATACAATTACATATAATTTCAATGCATCCATTGTACATTTTGTTTTTTCATTTGTTTTCCAATGAGTGTGTGTTGGTGTCTGTGACACAGAATGGAAGAGAAACTGGAACTGCAATGAACGCAGACTTTTTCATTTCCACTGACCAATAAACAGAACTACAGGTGCACCCAACCACGGACATGCATTAACTCGTCATGAGAAATCTAGGTAGGCTAAGTAGGATGAGAATGCTTTTTACTCCCAAAAAATATTTGGAGAGGAAGAATTGGAGGATTGGCATTGAGAAATATGTGGACAGCTAAGTGGGTTTTGTCTGAAAGTTGGCATTCATCCACTGCATAAAAAAAATATCAAAATAAGAAAGGCTGTAAATAAAAAAACCACAGAAAATACTGCTTTCATAAAGATCTGATTGCCTTGGCACAAACCCAGTGGGCAGAATCAAACGCATCGCTCCCAAACCCCATTACAGAACAAAAAGAAGATTTTGATACATTGGTGGAGTGCATTTACAGCAGTTCAGATACAAAAGATGTGCTGTACTTTCAGACATCCATTTATTTTACTTTTTTTTTAAATCCAGGACTTGTGTCAAGTTGGCAGAAAGTATATTAGATATTTCCCCACAAAAATACTATTTGGATTCTCCCCCCTCCCTCCCTCCCAACTTGATGGGACATCCTTTTCATTTTTTCTTTTTTTTTTTTTCTCCTTTTCTTTCTGGGCAATACATATTTGTTATTTCAGATCTGAAATGAGTTAGTATAGCTGAAAAAATAAAAAAAAGACACAGGTTGTTTTAAGTGGTTGTTTCAACAGGCTGTCCAATTTAATCTTGCACTGCTATGGTTTGATCCGAATTAGTCGCTGGAACTTCAGAAGGTTTCGCTTCCTCTGGTGGGGCTGCAGGGTCCGAGGCCTTAGCAGTGGAACTAGGTGCTGCTGTTGCTGCCGCGGTCTCCTTGGAAGAAGGCGCAGCCTCGCTGCTGCTAGGTTTTGAGTCTGAAGCTGGGGCCACTTCACTTTTAGTTTCTTGGGCTGCAGGCGTTGCGGGAGCCTCAGTCTTTTTGGCTTCCCCTTCCTCTTTGCTCTTGTCATCTGCTTTACTGGCAGCTGTGGCTTCTGAAGGCTGGGAAGCTTTTGCATCGCTGCTAGGCTCAGAAGTTTTGGGTGCTGGGAGCAGAGGCTGCAGTCGGCTCCTCTTGCTTGGGTGCCTGTTCGGTGTTCTTCTGTGGCTCTACTTTCGCATCGACAACAGCCTCCGACTTCTCTGGTTCTGGTTTCTGGGTTTCTTCCTGGGTCACTGTTTTCTCCTTCTCCCCTTCTTTTTCTTCCGTCTTATTGGCAGCGACCTGAGTATCCTTTTCGCCCTTTTCCTCCTTGTTGTTCTCCTTCACTTCGGTGGTCTCTGTGGTTTGCTGGGCATCCTCAGCCTCCTTTGGAGTCTCCTCTTCCTCAGTTGCTGCTCCTTCAGCCTTCTTGTCTTTGTCTTTAGCTTTTTCATCATTGACACTGTACCCCTTCTTCTTCTTGCTCAGTTTGCCTCCCATGTTGGAGCTCTGTAACAGAGAAGAGAAGGAGGTGGTTACCCAAAGCCCAGCATTTATCACCGAGAGAATCAAAATCGTATCAACTGAGGTGCAAGAGAAAAATTGAAGCTGGCTCCTGAAAAGAAGACTACAACAGGTTTGGTCAGACTTTATCAGCTGAACACAGCGATGCTGCTGAGCACCACTGCCGCCGAGCTGACGTCCTGCACAACCCTGCAGCATTTCAGTCAGCAAACCCCCTTCTGCCACATCCCCTTACGAACAGTCCTTCTCCGAACCCCTCTAACCCCCGCTACTTTTCAGGGGGGAGGGAGGGGAGGGAGTAACAAGGTGATGGAGGACTAACATACGTCATGATCTCTCGTGCCCTGAGAAAGGCATATAAAGGGTGGAAGCAGAAAAAAGCCGTATTTATACGGTTGTGCATAAACCGAATTTGACGGTCAGTCTTGGCATCCACCCCTGGTTCACACAAAGTCCACTATCACTCTAGTGAAGGCTATGAACAAGCTTTGCATTAAACTTTGGAAAGAGGAAAGTGAGCCTAGAGTCAGTGAGAAGGCTGATGTTCTTCCTAGGACAGAAGACCGCATCTACTCACCCCCTTTATCCCCACCGGGCCACCCCCCACTGTATATCCAGCCGATGTGCAGGGCTGATGGTACCCAGCGGCCAGGAGCGCGTGCCTCCCTCACCCAGAGGGGTGCGGGCACCACGCTCCAGCAGCACCAGAAGCAGGAGCAGCTCCCGAGGCGGGGACGTCCCCACGCACAGAGCCCCCACCCACCCCAAACTCCCACAGGGATCGCCAACCACAAGCCCCGCGTCCTCGCACACGGCAGCGCGTCACGGTCCCCCGCAGCGGGATGGGAGACACAGAGCCAGAAACACAGCAAGCCTGCGGCCACTCGGTAGGACAACAGAAGCAAATATGGGCACTTCTGAACGCAGGCTTACACGTAGTATGTGACACGACGCAATAAAAAATAGGGGGGGGAAGAGGGGTACGTGTTTTGTAGCCTCTGTCACGGTATGCAAGCATGACAAGTGATCAGGTACACAGTTCAGTTGTTTAAAAGAAGTTGAGCGTGTATGCAACTAGATCAGTATTTATATACCCTTCGTGTGGGAGTCTCAACTAAGAATATACAAAATTTTCCACAGTACTTCAAAGCAAACTTTGTCTATTAAAACAGGAAGAGACACAGATATATTGTGCCCTTAATGAACATGAAAATCTCTGATTACCTAAAAAATACACTTCTGATATTAAATATATCATTCATACTCAATGAAAGGTTAAGAAAAAAAAATTCCTACTTTCGTACCATTTGAAAATAGTGGAGAAGGTGATTTTTTCAAAATACTGTCAAACAAACGTTCTATAATTTAAGAGTTTCTCCAAGGGAGCTGAATCATTCTAATTTTCTGTTTTGCAAAGGTCGGTAGTCTCATAGGCCCTATATTTTTCACACACTTGCCAAAACTGTGGATACAAACCAGTAAAAATTCATAGGAGTGCTCACAGAAGGCTAAATAATAAATAATTTTTAATACCACTAAGAACTAGCTGTGTCTCAGTAGATTTTCTGCTACCACAGATACAAGGCACAGGCACAGCCCAACAGGAGACTTTCCATGTCTGGGGCAAAAATGAGATATTATGGTCAGCAGAGATATTTCTGATTTCAGCGTTCAAGAAGAATAACAATTTGCCAATACTGTTAAAGGGTTAGCACACAGCCCTGCAAAATGGTAATCTAATGTTCCTAAAACACTACTTTGTTGTCTGAAATTTTATGGGGAACAGCAATAAAAGGATTAACTTCCACAGAGCCATAGCTGAGGAGTGTAATCTCTACCTTCATGGCAGAGATACGAGCTTTTTAGGTATTTAGGGCAGGCTATGGACATTAGTTTGTTATCTGACAAATTTTCAGGCTCCTTGATACTCCATAAATATTGCTCCAGCTTATTGCTTATGTACAGTTACAACCAAAAACTTTGAAAGGGCTTTTGCAAGTCAGCAGGATCACAGATTTATACTGAAGCCGTGTGTGGATCCCAATTTGCAATCCCTAATTAAGCCTGTATTTGTTTCCCAGCAAAGCCCAGATACTGTGAGCCTAATTTCATTTGCTGCATCTTCTGCATTTTTCCAGATTTTGCTATTTCATGGATAGTAGTAACTCACCACAATTTATATTTTCTTCCACAAAAAGCTTTTAACCTCAGATACAGCTAGCTACAGAATGCGTATGCCAAAGGCCCAATAAGCAGAGAAGCATGCATATGAGAAATGTGTTCCCAAACAATGAAAAGAAACACACACTGTCTTTGCTCAGAGGTACACTCTGAAATCGCTGTCTCAATTTGCATCACAGCCAGCTGGCTCAAGATACTGGAGCAGAAGAAGGGGAAGAGGTTCAGAGACTACCATTATGCTCTATTACTAAATATTTACAGTTACAAATGGACTGCCACCTTCCAGCATAGTTTCAACTACTTTATAACAGAATAGATTCACTCCTTGTGACACTGAATCTTACATCTCCCTATGTAAAAGCCACCGAGATCATCATCGTTATATCTATGCCAGGCTATCACGCAAAAGCACAGCAATCACGAGGGTCATCGCCCAGCCCTGCAGGTAGCAATGCTATGATGCTCCTTTCGCCCCCTGTATCTGAATTACAAATACTCCTCCTCCTCTCCCCAGCCTCCTGATAACGTATCTGGCCTCCCCTGTCATGTCCTCCAAAACCAGCCCCCACGTGCGCCACTGCCTCAAACAGACGCTGATCCAGTCCCGGCCCCACCTTCACTGTGCCTGAAGCACAGCTCTGAACCGTCCAGTGCAAAGAGTCTCAGGGTGCAGCAGACAGAAAGCAAACCTTAGAAAGTATTTTAAAACTACAACCAACTATACCTGGAAGAAACGTAGCGTGTTCAAGCGCGATCAAGCCACTTAACCATCTCTGTGACTGTACTGGATATTCTTGCCTGGGGATAATCCTGCCTGGTGCCACATGGAAGTGAATCTCAGTGAAATGTCTCACCAGTGAAACAGACAGCAAAGTGCATTAAGTCATCGAGGTATGTATCCAGACAGTGTTAAATCTGTATTACTACCTACATATTAAGTCTTGCAAGAGTACAGACCTTTTTGCTCCCCCGCACCAAAGGTCTAAAGTCTAACAAAAAGGAGATACCCTGCCTGTCCCAGTGAGTCTGATGGCCCTGGCTCCATTGCTCAGCCTCTCCCACTTCCCCCGCCTCTCCCTAACCCCCGTAACCATTGCATCCACCTTGTGAAAGACAGACCCAGAAAAAAATTTGCCTACAAGTATTTACCGTACAGGCTAATACCCAGTATGGCTTCAGTTATTTGCACTACCATTGACACATAGTGGTTTTGAACTAGCTCTTGCAGCTACCAGCTGAGTGCAAACCACATCCAAAAGGAAGATCCTTGAAAATTTTGGTGCTGAGCACCACTCCTGTAAAATGGCACAGCAGCTGATGGCTGTGCCATTTCTCTACTGGACAGAAAAGAGTCTAGAAAGAGACAGTCTAGAAGCAGATTTTATATAAGAAGTTGCAATATATCAGTTATTTTCAGCGAACTCTGATGAAGCAGTTGGCAGACCAGCGCATCAGAAGAGCAAGGTTAAATACAACACTTCGAAGTTATAATAGACTACTTCTTCTTCTCAGCATGCTCAGTATTCTTTGACTGTATTGCTCTTCTCATGAAAGAAGAAACAGATCTAGAGACCACTATGGAGGACTTCTACGACGGGAGCAAGGATTTCAGTTTCTAAAAGATGCTGTTCATTGTGCTCATCCTGAAGTTTCCATTCTCCTGCAGAAAGCAGGAAGAGAACTGGAGAGCTTGCACAGATATCTTTCCTATTGTATAGAAGAAACAATCTGACTATATTTGTATTACAAAATATCGTGTCTACAGGTCACCTAGAGCATGTTTAAGCACTTTGAAAATTGAATATTTGTGATAATCAGGATTTCCTGGGATAACAGTGTCAGAAAAAGAGTTAATGTCCATAGGATCGTAATACAGCAGGCAGAAGAACTCACAGAACATTTTCGATTTTACACTTGAAGACCAAGCTGATCTGGTGGAGATGAATCCCTGGAACACAGGCAGCATACATTTATGCAGTTTGGGAAAAGGAAATGTTATTTCCAAGTTTTATTTTTCAAATTGTGCTTCTATAATGGAAAAGTCCCTAGAACTAGACTCTTACTCTCTCTCTCTTCTGTCAGTAAAGATTTGTCTGCCCAATTAGATTTCTTATGTGCTTATAAATTTCTAAATGTTTCATTTAGCATACACTTTCACATCCCATGAAAGGGTCTGGCTATTACAGGAATGGACTTGCTATCACCTCATTCGCAGTATAGAGAACACTGCATCAGGAAAGGACAAAAACACAGATATCACCTGTAAATTGCCAAAGCTAAACTTCCAAAGCTCCTGTTCAACTTCATGCGAAGTGTGGGGAGCTCAGTCCACTTCCAGAAAAACCAGTTCAGGAAAACAGCAGGTATCTTCTGAAATCCCACTGCCTTCAGCGCAATGTAAGCACATGCGGTGGGTCAGGCCAAAGTAGCCCTTGCACAAGCCTGTTCCCAGGCAGGAGTTATCTCACATCGCCTGCAGACAAGAGCTGTAAAATGCATATCCCTCCCAAGGCAGAGTTTCAACACTCCAAACCAAAGGAAATACCGATGCCAGAAACTGCCCCACCCCCCAGCTGCTCAAAATAAATAAAAAGATCTTGAAGAAACCATTGCATGTCTGTACCTCACTGATTCACCCTACACCTCTGTTTTTAAAAAAAATGCAAGTTTTTTTAAAGGAACATATATAGGAACGTAAGGA
Organism: Fulmarus glacialis; assembly: GCF_000690835.1. Lineage (NCBI taxonomy): Eukaryota > Metazoa > Chordata > Aves > Procellariiformes > Procellariidae > Fulmarus > Fulmarus glacialis. Next base: position 44,283 of record NW_009222383.1, on the reverse strand, counting down.
AACAAGGAATTTCTAGACACAATTTTCAAAAGATTTTCTGAAACTTTTATGAAAGAAAAAAAAAAAGAACTTACTACTTCTCAAAATATTCAGTACAATTTCATGCTTCCCATTACACACACATTCAGAGATGCTCCTATCTTACCAGCCCAGGTCAATCAGTTTACCAGGTTAACGTTAGAAGATGTCTGCAGCATAGCCCTAGATAGAATTAGACTTGCTAGCCTTGTCTTTTAGCAACAAAACCATGTGTTTCTGTTCTTTCTCAATTATCCTCACACATCTTCATTTTCCTCTGATGTTATTTGGAATTAAGAGAACAGAAATGCTAGGTGTCACTGAGGCTCAAGCCTCTTCACACCTTAGTAGTAGTGACCTTCTTCTCTCTTCTCTTCTCTTCTCTTCTCTTCTCTTCTCTTCTCTTCTCTTCTCTTCTTCTCCTCTCCTCTCCTGTCCTCTCCTCTCCTCTCCTCTCCTCTCCTCTCCTCTCCTCTCTTCTCCTTTTTATCTTTTTTTTCTTTCTTTCCCCTTTCTCCTTTCCCCTTTCCTACCCTACCCTACCGTACCCTACTCTACCGTACCCTCTTTTTCTGTGTTCCTTATATTTCAGAGCAGTGACGGGAAGCCGCTCTCCTTCAGCCAGGCGGGTTGTGCTGCTGTGCAAGGGAGGCAGCAGAGAAGACACACCCGCCCACCTCTCCCCACGGAAGAGACGGCTGGGGGTGGCACACGGCTGTGCCCCGAGGCGCCGGGCACCTCACGCGATTCCACGCCGGCAGGGCTGTGAGCAGCGCACCACCTTCACGTGGCAGTTCGTATATCCGAAGGTAACAAGCTGCTAGTTCATTAGGTGCACACAACAAAACATGGCCTGTGGTCTCCACATGCCTGCTTGTTCAAGCCGAGTCCTTAACACTGAACAATTCCGTGTATTTATCGCTGTGAGACACATGATGATAAACTGGGAACATCTTGGCTTGGCACCTGTGCTGTTTTCTTCATGGACCACAGATAATTTTTTTCTCCTTCCCTCGGCATGTGCACAGTCCTGTAACTACTGCGCCTCCTTCCTCCAAAGCCTCATGAATCTCAAGATCTAGTAAAGGAGTATAGAGGAAAAGAGCAGTGAATACATAAAATACAGGAATTGCGTTCACCTGATTTTCTAACTTTGATCTTTAAAAGAAGCCAATTCCAATTTTCTTACTGTCCTGTTTTCTTTTAATATGCAGCCAAGAAGTAATATTGCCAAGTCTACGGGTTTCATTGTCAGCCAGATCTCAGTCCTATTTTCCTCTGATTAGAAATAGAACACGTTTGATGCAAATTTCTTTAAAAAAAAAAAAAAAAAAAAGAGGAACTTCAATTTTTATATTATTTTAAAATTCCTGGGGACACATATACCACACAAAAATGGAAAGGATGATGGGCTTTTTTAAATATGGGCCATTTGTCATTAATATATCTAAATTATGATCACTGATAATAGACTCCAATTATGAGAGTTATAATACTTTAAGCACACTGCAGGCTGATATAAAATTGTGCCTGGCTATTTAAGAACTTGTACATGACTAACTGCTTCATTTGAGAAGCATAACTACTAATAATACAGCAAGTTATCAGAAAAGTTAATAATCACATGACAATTATTTTGAAAGCAAATTAAAAAGTTGTACCTGTATTACTAAGATTCATGTGAAATACTTGAGCTCTGAGGTATGTATTAAATCATCAATTAGGAACTTATTTTTCCAAGAACAACACAGGAATGAAGATCAGCAGTTCCATTACAGGCAAAGGTTTTGCCAAAACTATCAATTCATATTAGCATCAATATGAAACTGAAAACACAAGTACTTTGCACATGTAATTCATCTTTGCACCCTGTGTGGAATAACGCTGGCTAGCTAGGCAGAATTCCTGAATAAAAACAAAATTTATCCATTATTTGATGAAAGACTGATGAAGATTTTGTGGATTACATTGAAAGTAACTATCGAAGACTTTCGACTTACATCTTCCTGGCTTGGAGGACTATACAGCTGAAGACCCTGGAGACACATAGTGACTGAAGATCCACTACCCAGTCTGACTCTGGTCAGACACCAGCACTAATTTAGCTGTAGGAGATTCTTCCCAAACAAATGTATCGAGGTACTGCATTATGGAGTCTCTGTGTGTTTCGCCCGATATTAAAGCCACTTACGTGAAGTACTGAGCTGTGTGCTGTATGAGCTGCTCTGCAGAAGCGTGCTCCCAAATGCAACACACCTCATTTCCTTAAGCCGTTAGAAGCCCTTAGCCTCTCCAGCTACAAAGCCGTCTTGCAGAAAACATGAGCAGAACATGGACCGACACAGTCTTGCCTTCCCGAGTCAACGAGCGGCATGGAAGAAATGCTCTGCTGTGTGCAAACTCCCTACTCACCCCAGGCAAGGCTGTGCTTTGTAGGCAGAGATAACATCTTTTATAATACCAGCTAATATGGATAGAAATAACATCACCCCTATTCTCCTTAGATGGTATTGTCTACAGCTGATCCATTTTGGTGTTAGCATTATTTGATACTTTCCTATTGCTGGTTCCAAATCAGAATCACACTGGTTTTGCCATACCTGTTTTTTTCAGTGATCCAACAGAACATTACATTGCCCAGCAGCGTAGGTACAACTGCCAGTGCCTCCCTGGCAGCTCCTGTAAGGCTGGTTTGCATTGTTTATAAAAGAAACACAAACCATATTAAAACCTGAGCAACACAGAAGAAGCATAAAATAGGTTATTTTTACAGTGCGGTGTACGTATTGCTCAGCCTTGCGTTCAGTTCATCCAATGCTCTGACTGCTTAAATTAAAAATGCTGCCATCAATTTCTATTTGCCTCATCTGCCCCATTCAGTCTACCAGCCTTCCGACAGACTTGAGACCCAGCTCATGTTCAAGGCATTTCTCCTATACTCAGATTAACTGCATATGTTCTTTTTGTTGAATAATTAAAGCAGTTTGCAGACATGCTTATGCAGGTACACACATGCAGCCAAAAGTTAGCCTGCCCCAGACTAAGATCTTAATCACACTATTGTTAGGCACACGGTTGGAAGGGGAAACTCTGCTGTAAACACCTGTTTTGCAGGGACTGAGATTAATTTTACAAGAACCCCTCTTGTAGAAACAGTTTGCAGGCTTCAAAATAACCCAAAAGAATAAGCCAAAAATATAACCATGTGTCTCCTCCTTATTCTTTCTAAGTTGCCACATCACTTTGGGGTTTGTGCATGACTCCCCAGGAAGCAGTTTAATAAATGTTTTACACTAGCCAAAGCTTTCTAATCTGTATCCTAGAATTAAGTTCCTAAATAGGAAATGATGCAAATTTCAGAGGTGCTTATTACCCACATCTTTCAAACTGTTCAGGTCCCAGGAACATGCACAGCCAAGGGAGAGGCAAGATTCCACACATATTATTCCAATTATGGCCAGCCATTTTTTGCCTCCCTCAGATACTTAAGACACCACCACCATATCTAATTACAAAAACACGCAAGGTGATAAAAGCCTAGATAATGGGATGATTTCCTTCTAATTCACAGTTTGCTCAAATTTGGTCTCCCCAGCGCTATCTTTATCATGAATCTCAATACCACAAATATGCTTGGCTGGCAGACCCCTAAACTGTTTTGGGTGCCTCCAAAAGAGACACTCAAAAAATGTAACAGTCAGATGCTAGTAAGCAACGAAAACATTAGCCTCCTCCACACTACAATCCTGGTAAAGAGCAGATGTGGGAAGACCTCATTCCTGGGAAAGGGAATTTTTTTAAGCTTAACACCTATAGCTTGTATTTCTCTAGCCTCATCCCGAACAAAGAACATGCAGTCTTATACTAAACATACAGTACGAGGCACACAAAGAGATTTTAAATTCATGCTTTCTATAAAAAAAAAAAAAAAGAAGAAATTACTATACAATCCTCATTTACATGTTTTCTTCAATAGCAAAGGTTCTCGGTTACTATTTGCATAAATAGCAAACTCACTTGCCATTTCCTTAACAAGGACACGAAGACCCACGTTCACTTTTCAAAAAAGGCTTTAGGGTATTTAACTAGGGAACTGTCACTGGAGACAATTATTTATGGGGATCTACATTTACATTACATCTGTTTAATATTCCACACTTTAAAAATCTGTATTACTTTAATGCCCATTTAACTGGTCAAACTAGTTTCAATCAAATTTGAGACAGTCCTTAGCATATAAATTACAGTATGTTACAAGAAATGGATACATTCATTTTGAAATCTTGGAACTACCAGTTTTACTTTGCAAATGGATTCTCCAATGTGATTGCTAAATTCTTTGACAGTTTTCTTTCCCATCTCTAGGCTGCTCATGGTGCTGCTCACTGGAAAAGCTCCGGCCGATTGTTCCAGCTCTAAGAAAACATCCTGTAGGTAGGAGCAGGACTCTTAACAGACAGCTCAGACCTATGATAGATCATGCCAATCCTTAGACTATATATTTTCCTTCTTCTGTTTGCATGACACCCTCACTACGGGCAGTGAAGCCACATCTATAGTTACAAACCAAATCCAAATCTCAATTTTGTTTTGCTTTTTCAAATACAAGCTACATGGACTGCAGCACACCATTTCTGACTGCAGCACGTGACTCCACAATTGCACCACAGAAAGGAAGCAAACAACAGGGAAGCAAGACCAGCCAGCAGCCACCCAAGGCAGCACTCTCTGCTGCGGTGCGTGTCGTGGGGTTAACATTGCAAGCGCCTCCTTCCAAAGTACGCAGTACCATACTCAGCAAAACAAAAGATTACCAATTTCAATGAAGTATTTATTGTTGACTCCTTTATTCCGTTATCTAACTATTTTAAGGTTTAGGATTTAGGATCTAGTTAACACATTCTCTATCTGCTTTTATCTGTTTCAGCTCTATATTAAGCTGCAGCAATAGCTTTTCTCTATTTTTCTTCAAAAGGAAATGATTGCAGACGCACTTGATGCTCCAGGAGGTACCACAGCTTCAGGTTTAGACATTGGAAGAGGTTGGTTGATTTAGAAAAAAAACACCCACAGTTGTCTTCTCCCAAATCTCCATCACAGAACATGCAGCTGCTTCAGTTACAGGTGATGTGCCCACCTTCCCAATAACCTCAGCC
>NW_009222383.1:27021-39078 GCF_000690835.1 Fulmarus glacialis | reverse complement strand
GGCATTCCTCAGAAATGAAGGTATATGCAAGAATCACAGGATTAAGCCAATTTCATCCTCCAGTTAATACACAACTGCTAATGACAGTTAAATTAGTAATTGGAACGTTATTCTGAAAATACCTGCAAGTTTAACATTGCATTAGAAAGCTGAGTACACTTACGTCTTTAGGAAAGTATTACACATCGTGCCTCTGGTGGAATTTAACATCCTTCAAGCAGTCAATACAAAACCTACTTACCACCTCAGCAGCACTTACAGGGTATTTTACACCAACTTCCTGAGGAGCCGCTGCATTTCTCCTTGGAATAACACCTTTTGACTTTTAGTCTTGCATACGAAGTTTCATTTTAAACGAAAAATTCTGTACTGAAGTCAATATACACAAGTCAAGTCATGTTTTGCGTAACATCAAAACTACCTATAATTAAACCCTGCAAGACTTTGGGCTGTATTACAAGTATTTTTCATGCTGTTAAGAAAAAACTCCTCCTCGTGACCACAGTATCTGTGTCAGCACCTTATCAGCTCTCAGCTTCTCACAGCTCTGTTGTAATAATGCCTTGTAGTAAAGACATGCTCAAAAGAAATGAGAGAAATGCAAGCCTGAATGCTCAACATCTTGGAAAGCTTTTTGCATTCATGTTCCTGGACACTCGTTTGTGCCATTTATATTTTCTACCAGACTGTAGCTTGGTCTATTATATTAAGTTTGTCATTTGGGTCATTCTCATTTCCTGGTTCTCACACTAGCACAATATGTGTTTTTTTAAAACAGCATACATTTAACACAAAAGAAAATCTCATGTTCCAGACTTTCTTTTTTGATCTTATTTAGAATGCATGTTTATACTGGATTTTGACTTTTTTCCCCTGCCCCCCTCCATTTTTTAAACAAAGCATTACATTCAAACTACCAGGCTTACCGGTTTCACTTTAGTCGCTGGGGGAGGATTATCAAAATTACATGGAACCGGTACACAACAATCACTGGCAAGCAAAAAGCATTAAGCATCTGATTTCTATTTGTGTCTTACAAATATTTCTCTCCATCTTTTTCACCACTACTCATTTACACTCCTCTAATGGCTGTTAAAATACCAGGATGTCTTAGGCAATCTTTTATTAAGACCAGCAATATTCTCCAAAACTTGAGAAATGAGAGCTGTGATGGTCAATTTCTTGACCCCAATGAAGAACCGAAGGTATGCATCAACAAATGTTGTCATGTGGAGCCTATTACACTCCTTCAGTGCCACATTTTGGTAATAAGCTATACAAATTCAGAGGGTGCCATAGATGGTTGAGAGGAAAAAGGCAGAGCTTGCTTTTTGGTGTCAGTGGTACAAGCTGACAGAGGAGGCTGCAGAATAAACCCAATCTCCATTTGTGTTGTGTCCCAACATGATAATGGTTTGCTTTGAGAAATCGACTTTGAAAATCTAGTGTGTTTCTAATAATCCCGAAGTAAGAGCTTTGCCAGGCTGAGGCAAAGCCGTACCATGTCATGTGTTAAGCTGTTAGATATGTCACCTTGGATTCAAGACTCCCAGACCTAGATTGCTTGCCTAAGTTTCTTTCTGACATTTTCACTGACCGTACTTTCTCTTTTCTTTCCCTTGGTTTTGGTTCGGGTTATACTGGGGTGGCTGATCGGCTCTGCTAGAGGGAAGGTTACACAAGACTGGAGGCTAACAAGTCCATTTGGCAAGATTCAAAGATAGCAGCTAGTGCAATCCATGAATTGCACTGAGAGATTTATGTTCAAACCAAGCAAGGCATAAATCCGATTTAATAATTACTCAGCCAGAACCATTCGAAGCTAGCAGCTACCCAAAAAGGAAAAGAACAAACAATGCCGAAGGAATGAAATGAAAACTAGGTATCGGGAAAGGTGATCAGGTGCATATCTCCTTTCATTAAAATAGCTTGTTTTTCTTTTCCATTTCAGTATCAGTAGAAAATCTGTCCATCTTAGAGCTATCAAATTTAAACTCACAAAATGAAAGCAAATGAAAAATAACTTTGCAGGGATAGCTGTGGAGTTGGATGTAGTCCCTTTCCCTCCCCCTCACCTGAGCACTGACTTGCATTTTGTGTCAACAAATGTAATTAATACCTAGTATGGCCACAATTCAACTTCTGCAGTTCAGAATGCCTATCAATTGCCTTAGATTATATTTCTCTTGATGTAGACTAGCCCTCCATCAAGGCTGTATGTATGCCAATTTGCAATTTTGGTCAACTCAGACCATATGACAGAAAAGAGCTAACTTTCCTAGGCCCACATGCTGTACAGAAAGCTATTTACAGAGAACTCTTAGAGTCACTCCTTCAGTTTAAAGAGCTTTTGGTCCATGGCTATTTGAAAACTTATTTATTCTAACCAAAGAAGGTAGGCAGACATCAATATGAAGTATAACTAAGCTATTTCAGCATTAAAATGAGAGAAGCCTGTCAAAGTAATGGAGACTTGAGAAGTATGGAAAATTTTCATTTTTCAAGGCAGATCCAAAAATAAAAAGAAAAATATCGCTAGAAAGTTTCTGTTAGCTCTTTCATCACCAATACGTTTCAGTAGCAGCCCGTGTTTCAAACCAGCACTGGAGTCCCATTTTGCTGTCCCCCATATTAGCGCATACGTGGAATCCATCCATGCCTTTTAAAAGGAGCAAGAGGGTATCAGTTCATTCTAATGCCATTAACAGAATACAGCTGCCAAGACTCCCGACAGTAACTGGCTTTTCCAGAGGTTTTTTTGTAATCAGTTCTCCTGGCTGGTGAGCTAGCAATGGTCAGACTGAGCAGCACTTCAGTTTGGTTTTTTTCCTTCCTGCACTAGTAGGTTAGCTGGTAGGACGGAGCCCCTGCATTCCCCTACGAGATCTCGTCGAGGAATGGGAACCGAGTGAGTGCCTCTGCCCTGCTGCCTCAGCTCTGGCTCCCAGGGTCTGGCAATTCATTTGCTTGGAGGGTGGGGAGAGGGAGCTGTGCTTCATAAATTTTAAGATGTTGGCTGTCACAAGCCAAGAGGCATTCAGCTCTGCAGAAATCATATACACAGTTCTGCTCACTGCAGTTTTCTGGGTAATCCCCCCACATGCACAAGCTGAGCACTAAATTCACACATCCCAAACAATCTTGAATCTAAATATGATTCAAGTGCATAAAAGTCTCGTATCCATATTTGGAAATATTACTTTCAAAGGTCTCGTGCTATTTCAGAAAATGCTAAGTATCAAGAGCCAGTATCAAGAAATACGTCTCAAGAAACACGTAACTATTTTAAGAGTATTTGCAACCCCAAATCTTCATTTAAGTCTCTTACCTACCACAATCTCTTACTCTCTTGTATTTCTTCTATTTTTAATCACAGGTAACTGGTAAGCAACACCACAGTTAAGCTTATTCTATGATTTATACATAAAAGAGAACAAAAAACTGTTTTCCATAAATGGCCAATTTCACTGCCCACTTTCAGCTCAGCAATTCTTCACTATAAAAGGGCAAGTCTTCTATTTAAGTATTTATTAGCTTTTGCGAAGGAATGATTAAAGAATGGTTTCTTTTCAAAGTCTACTCTGTGTGAATATATGGGGCTAAAATGCTAGTTTTATGCTAGTTGCCAGTGGCTGCAAACTTTTCTCATGTCACACACTTCTCCTGACAAAATCTTACAGGAGCTACTTCATTCAAACACAGAAATAAAATACAGAAGGAATTATTCTCTTTATTCAGGATAGATAAATAACGCAAACCTACCATCACACCATTATGTTTTGTCATGCCCTACCATTCACGCTCAGCTTCACGTGTGAAGCCTGTCCCAGCTCTGCATCTTCCTGCAAGTCTAAAGAACCAACCTCATATCCCTAAAATCACAACATGCTCATTTGGAGCAGGAGTCATCTTCTCAAGGTGAAATATGCCATCCTAGAGCAGTGAGACAATATCCCTTTGTTTAAGCTTCTGGGAGCTGTCATAGTACGAAGCGTACCATGGTAAAAATGACAGATGAGATCTTCCCTTCCAAAGCCCAAAGGAAGATACATATTACAGCAATAAAACTGTAACGCAGTATAAAATCATGAGAATATCTCTCTCTCCCTGTTTTCAGGGGTCCACAGCAGTCTGGGGTCAGAGGAGCCAAGAGCCCAAAACGTACTCAGTCTCTCCCAGTTGCTGTTGCATGGAAGGCCACCTCATCTGCAGCCCAGCTTCCCCGTTTGCAGAATGGGATATCACTTTTCATCCTCAGAAAAGCTCTGCCCAATGCCAACAGGTGCTACAGAGGGTTGGAGATATTTTTCCTTGTTTTAAAATGCAAGCTCCTTCCGTATGACTTCTTCACCCCAAATCTCTGTTAGAGAAGGCTGTTTTTCTGCATATTGGCACTGTACTGAATTACTGTCTCTGAAGCTTACCATTATATCGCACATATTAGAATAGCGTAATGAGCAAGTCTCTCATCTAGATTTCACAGTACTGTGCTAATATTGTAATATGGAGCTGTAAAGCATCTCTGAAAATTTTCAGGTACTGCGGAAAGCTCCTTCTGGAATCAAGCTCCTTCCCATTTATGCCTCTAGGCTGAGAACATCTGTACATGGACATTTTGATTTATAGTTCCAAATACGCACATTTTACTCAGTTTTGGTTCACTTGATGAGAAGGATTTTTTCTCAAGCTAAGAAAGCTCAGGTGTATCCAGCTGGATAAAGATGAAGCTACTGCTTGGCAGCCATCTTAGTGCTTTATTAAAGACAGATGTAAGAAAACAAAGTAATTTTGCTTGAACAGAACATTGTGAATGCTTGAAAAACTATGATAAATCCCTTTTAACCTGCTTTCATTAGGTTTTCAGGTGTTGGACTGACACATCATGGTCAGTGCTACATTTATTCTATGTTTATTAATTAGATGCGTGTCTTTGTTAAAAGAACATCCCTTTTGGGAGTAATTATTCAAATTTGAACAGATGCATGAGGAAGCTCTAAACTGGTTCACTAACTTTCCAAGACCTTTTTAAAGATCATGCAAGTTTGAAAATTCTGAGTTATATTTGTTACATACTGCAGAAGCTGCCTTTCCTCCCTACAGATCTGAGCTGTAGCAACTACATTATTACAGTCATAGAAAGTCACGAAAATTAGAAGTGTCTTCCTTTAATGTGCGATTAAATATCAATCAGACGTAGCAATATGGCGCTGCTGGAGATGATGCTCAACAGAGCAGGATATGAAAGGATCATCTGCAAGGAATGGCAGGAATTAGGGACTTGAAGGGTAACAAGTTTAGGTAAATTCCCCTTAGTAGCAGAATGTTCACACTGTCCACTGAAACTAGTCTGTATTCTGGAGTTTCAGAAGCCTTGGTAAGTAAATTAAGATCAGCAGCGGAAATTCAGCCAGGTAAATAATTTCAGGGGGATGAAGAACGGCCGCATAGGTCTCAGTTCTTAGTGCTTGCACCGAGGGGCAAGTGGCTACGAAGGACTGCACTGCAGGCTCGAAGTCACAGACTGAATTTGTGAACCTCTAACTTTGTACCCATTGACTTTGATGTAATTTTTTTTTTAATGTACATTTTGATGTAATTGTTTTTTTTTATTATGAGCAGATGATGGGCATACACATGTTGTTGCAGAGACTTCCACTTCCATGCAGGTTACATCGTGCCAATTACGTAAACACGAGGCTTTTGAAAAAATCTTTTATCACTGTCTGTTGAGCAGGTTGACAGCCTATTTTGTAGTCACTGGTTGGAAAATAAATTTATCTTAAAAGCAAAAAAAGCTTTTGGATTAATTTCAAAAATAAGCATAATTTCCATGTAAAAAGTTCAAATAACTGTACAGAGGAAGAAAAAAAGATTAAGAGGGTTTTTTTCTTTTAAACTAAAAGAAAACTACTTTCATTATCACGTTTGTCAGAGACCAGCCAGGAAAAACGTTATGTGTGCCAAAAAATCGTAAAGATCCTAGCCTGAGAAAGAAGTGAGGTTAAAGTAACTAAATAATATGGGATCATAACCATATGACACTCTGTTTCAAATGAAGTCAGTTTCTATGAACTCTTATATTTGTAAGTTGTCAGCTCATAATTTTATCATAACCACAGAGTATTTGGAATTTTTTTAAAGCATCAGCTCTAGTATTTATCACAAAAATAATCTAAGCTTTCATTTCTAATCCTTATTTTAGCAAGAAAGGTCCTGAAAGAGTCCAAAACCCAGAAGGCATTTTTTGTCTCATGGTTTCTTACGACATCATTCATTTTAAATGCTTAAGGCTGGGAACACTGCATGCTTGCAAGGACAGAAAGGTATCTGAAACATTCATTTAAAAAAATGAATGTCAATTTATTTCAGTCATTCATACCTGTTAGCCTCGTATTCAGATAAATTCAAGAAACACGAGAGTTCTTCAAATTTATTTTAAACCTTGTGTGAGTGTTTCTCCTTAGCATGCTTTGTTCTGACAAGTTAACTTTACATATTCAGGAGTCAAGACATCTAGCACCATTTGAAATAAACCTGATAAAGGACCGTACAACAAGGCCACAGGGAAAACAGAAGAACTGTGGATGGGAAAGAAGTGAACTGAGTCTCTGGTAACTGGTATGTCAGGAGTGCAGAGATGGGAGACTGGCAGAATCAGTACAGGTAGAGAAGGAGGCACTCCCAACAATTTTTCCACTTCAAACCTACGTGGAGAATCCAAAATTGTCCTAAAAAATTAAATTAACTTTAAAATGAAAAAGTCAGGAACAATTTTGTTGTCTACAAGCTAGCTACAGTGCATCACTGCAAGATGATCTATGCTATTAGCTCTCCATCTACTGAGCTTCTGGAGTGTTTTGATGTAAATTCCTTTGGTCATTTGCACTTAACTGATATTTTTGGTACTCTGAGTGGTTTTCCAGCTGGAGCACTATAACAATCGTTTGATTTTATTTATGTTATTTATAGCACAGAATTAATCCACAAACCAAAACATGGAAGTTTGAAATTGGCTGCCTGTTAAGCCATTTCAACTGTTTTGCCTGCATATTTTTGTCCATCTTTTTTTCCTATCTCATTCCTGTTTTTAACAACTGGTATATAACGATTTGCTAGCAGGCTAGATTAAAACTTGTTCTGAGTAATGTGGTGATATTATCTGCTATACCAGTAATTCAGATACAAATCAGTGTGTAATTTCAGTATTGCTGAAGAGATGTGAGTTTCCTCACTTTTTTTAAAGTTCCAAATTTTATTTTCATGAGTTATATTTTCAAAATTCAGTTAGGTGCTCTTGACAGTTTTTCCTTATGATCTTTCCCTCAAAGATAACTATAGATAATAGCGCAAAGCAAGAACTCAGTCTTTACAAAATGCCACCATCATTAAGAATAATTTTGCAGTTTCTCTTGAAGAACTACAAAGTAGTGCTTAGAAATGCTAAACAAAAGTTAATCTGCAATGACTGTCTGTAATTCAGTACTTTCAAATGAGTATTAAAATAATAAGTTTTCTATTTAGGAGACTGAAATTTAGCTGGGATCTTTGATCACATCTCTAGCATTTGCCAGTACAATTTCTTTCAATGAAAAAAAAAAGAAAAAAAGAGACAGAAAGACTCCAGCACTGTTTGCTAGCGCTACAAATGAAGTTAGAAACTGGATCAAAGAATACTGAACCAGAGGCCCTGAAGCCGGTTGACTTTGTTGAACCCCACATTCAACAATTTTTTTCAAAAATCATGTGTTTCATATGCAGCCCAACTGTATGACATCTACAGTTACTCAAATATGATCCTCAGTTACCAGAAATATGCTCATACTAGCAAGCAGCAGCTGGAAAACATTAGTATCAATGGTAAACCTGGATGAATATCAATATCTGCAAGCTAATAGCCGACAAAAGAAGTATTACAGTTGTACATGGCCACCTGCCTATACAGATTGAGAGCGATTAACTCTCTTCTCAACTGAGCGTCACCCTCCTCAGGCTGCTTTAATGACTTTAAAACATTGTTTAGAAGGTTATTGAAAGCATATTCTTTACATTTGCAAGGTATAATGCCATTTCCCCACTGTAAATCGATGAGATTTACAGCCTCCCCTTGACTAGCACCTCAGCACGATGCTATGGAGCAGAATGCACCACTGGGCTTATGAAGATTCGGCACGTGTGATTAAGCATGTGGAACAAAAGACTTAGTACTCAGCTGCAAAAACATGCAACAATTAATTAAATATTTGACTACAGCAGGATGAAATTAAAAGCCTGACTTTCCATTAGCACTCTGTAACTCTACCTCAGACTGATGTCTATGAAAATTTAAAGCCCCATCTTCCCTCATGTGACATTATCAAGCAGTTGACGGTTCTGTTAATAAATATACAGGAGAAGGGAGCAACAGGAAAGCAACTTTGTGCACGTACACATCCTTGTCTTAAAAAGAGAGACGTTAGACCATGACTGCAATTAAATTTACCAGGAAACAAAGTCTGGAGTCTGTTAAGAGGTAATGAGATTTGAGAAAAGGGTGTTCTTTCCCCGTCTTATTTGGTACTGGAAAGGCACAGAAAAAAGAAAAAAAAAAAGAAAAAAAGAGTAAATGTCACTCTACATTCCCATTCAGATGTGGGGACTTCATTGAGCCTGTCAATCTGTGCCTATTTTCAATCGATGGTTATCCACAGGCAATGGGAATGCATCACAGAGCTGTTTATTTTCCATTTAACACCCTACCTGGAAAGATCAGCAATTCTGCAGCTCTGAAAGGCTCCATGCTCCATTGCTGATCTTGCTAAAATTTGAGAGACCATCAGCACTCAAGGGCGCTATGCAGATTTTTAGGTGCAGATTTATAGGGCTGAACAACCGGTCACAGCCTGAAACATCGATATCTAGACGAAGACACTTCCATACAATTATTGTATGGACACCCCCAAGCTGTACTTTTGTTCTCGGAGCATGATATTGCTGGGAGGTTTCTATAGCACTAAGACAACTCACTTTCTGATAAGATACTAGCATAAATTTGGTACAATAGGTTCATGGGGGTTATTATTCCTGTCTACCTAAATCCTCCCAAGATGTAAAATTTTCTACTTTTAATGCAAAAAGAAAAAAAGCAATCCCACCATTTTTTTGCCTGAGAAGCTGCAGGATTTTGCGTCTCAGCCGTAAATAACTGTTTGGTATCATTGGGTCATGGTGCCTAGCTGACCTAGGAATCTGAACAATCTATATCTGCCACTAAATTCAGTGGAAAAGGGGCATAAAAAGTGTTAAATGGTTCTTTCATTCTAGGCTAATCTTTAATTCTTTTCTACAGCAGTGTTTTAGATCTCAAACCAATTTGGTCATTACAAGCATAGTTGCCAAGAAAAGCTCATGTGTAGAATCTGAGAGTTGAAGGTACCGAGGAAAGTTAAAACACAGATTTAAACTAAGACCCCTAGCCAGAACATGAGCTACTGAAGTGCAAGGAATTATTGTAATTCAGAAAATGAAGTTACTCATTGCCATTGTCCATACTGAGCATGGTCTAACAGCAAATGTGTAACAAGGAATGCCAGGAAAAGTTCACCAAATTGGTCCTTACGCTCTTCTGATTATTCAAATGCTGTGTAAGTATCTGACAAATGGTAGACATTTTTGCAGCCCCCAGGATTAGCAGCCGTTTTAGGAGGCCACTGATTATTTCTGAGGTCAATCTGTGTAAATGTTACAGAGTGAAACCGCTTTTATGTCCAACAGAGTTTGCAAGAGAAGGGAAAAGGACAAAAGGGCAACCCTTTCCCTTTAGAACATTTCTGAAGAAAGGATGTCTCTTATCTGCTTCTACAGCAGACACTGGAACATGGCAGGTCACCTCCCTCCCACTGTCTTTCCTCCATGTTTTTACCACGTTCCTCACAGAAGGAATATCCAGTACATTAGTGTGCAGGGCAGCGTGGCCATCATACAAAGAAGGCAAGATAACCTGTGTTCTAACCAAGAAACCAAACCAACTTATATACAGGGTCAGTATGGTCCATATTGCTGGTTAGCTCTCTATTACCATGACAGACCACCTCAGCTCCAAGCTGTCCTGTGCACATTTAGCATGGGAAGTGTCCCCTTCTCCTTTTCCTGGCACCGATTAGCATCATCTTCCTGCCTCCTCTGCACTGGCATGAAACAAAAGATACCACGAAAGAAGCTGGAGTTTCTAGATGAAAACACACAGAGGAGCAGATTTGCATTTTGAGGGAGGGGAGGAGAGGGACAGAAGAGAGGACAGAAAACTAGATAAAAGGATATATAGGAAATCTACCCTTCTTGTGTTCAAAAAGATAAGAATATGCTGCCACAAGACCAGCTTTCACCTCCCTTTCCATGGGGCCCTTGCAAACAAGAAGTCCTCCCCACCCATAGCTGTAAGTCAGATAACGTCCCATTATACCAAGTGTTGTACACAGGTGTAAGATGTTCTCCTGGCCTAGGTAAGAAAGGTACAGCACTAGCAAAACACCGAAACAAAACAGCAAAACAGCAAACAACAAAAGCTCGCTCAGACCAGTAGTAGCAACTCCAGCACTGGAGCTCAGCATCTGTTTGGACACAACCAGGCTTGCCCAAAGTGCCTGGTGTCACTGAGGCAGTGGCACAGTCTGAAAGCACAAGACTAGGCCCAGCAAGACATCAAATGAAACTGAACAGCAAAGTGTACGGAAAAAAGCAGTATACTTAACTCATTCTTGGTAAACAGCTATTCAGTGTAATTGGGTTGAGATGCATAGCTGACCTAGGAATCTGAGCAATCTACATTTGCCATGACATTCAGCAGAAAAGGGGCATAAAAATTGTTAAAAAAATTCTCACCTTGAATTTAATCTAGAGCAGATAGAAAATAGTTTGGTTATTCAGCAATATAAACTTTCATTTTTTTATTTTAACAGATATCTGAAATTAGAGGCAATAATCTACACATCTATAACTACTTTTATAACCGTTTATATTGCTATAACTACATAAACTGCATTTATATGCTGGAACTGATTTCTGGGCATGTCTTCTGTGACAAACAGGGATAATAAATCACACAGTTTTCTGTTCTTCACCGTCACCTTCTGCTGTATGTCACATTTTGGTTCATACACTACCTTTCATAAATTACCCTCCCTCTTCACTTACAGTGCCCCTTCACTTTTATGAAACACAGCTGTCAGGGACTTCAGTAACAAAGAAATTCCCAAATTCTCCCAATCTCAAGCTTTTTCCTGTCTATTACACTGCTTACAACATAAGAGCGGTATTATGTGAAATAAGGCTGCCTTAAGAGTATAGCTGCCACTATCTATTGACACAGGACACTTTAAAATGAGAATGTAGTAAGAGTCAGAGTTCAAGAATCGCGCGCCCAGTCCAGCTGGATAACATACAAACATCTTACAACTCAGTCTCATTAAACGAGTTCAGGGAAAGGGCATCGCTAAAAACGAAGAACAAATGTCTTGATTTACAGATCTACGCAGCATTTGCTGCAGTACACTGAACAGTAACAGAAGTCATTTTGAATGCAGCCTCTTTCACTGAGAAGCACATAATGACACCACATCTGTGCTGCTAAGGAGGAACCCAGAAAGGACACATACAGCCTGAGTCATTTGTGCTACCTTTTACTGAAAGCCCATATCAGTAGAAGGTAATGACAGCAGCGCGCTGATGTACAGAATACTGCTCCAGTTACTTAAACCAGGATCCTCAGTCCCTGCCCTTCCTTTCTGATCACTGCCTGTCCGGCAGCCAGGCTGCGGACACCCCAGGAGATGCTCTCGATGACGACTGAGTTGCCCAATGTCACCAAGATTAAGAGACTCGAATTCATGCCTATAAGCAACAGGGTAGAAAATCAGAGACTACATTCATATTTTCACAGCAGGGTCATGCTGATACAAATCAGAGTGCTGATACAAATCAGAGTACTGATGTGACCAGTAATAACCAACTGGTCCATAGCAATCATACCGGTTGTTGAATAAAGGCTTTTTTTTTTTTTTTTGCTGGTTTTTGCACTGCTCA
>NW_009222383.1:0-26992 GCF_000690835.1 Fulmarus glacialis | reverse complement strand
ACTCTTTCCAAAGATGCCTAAGCAACTTCCTGCACCATGTTTTATTTCTCTGCTACTGCGATAAGGCACGCAGCACAGAGCACACTCCCCAGACCCCACTGGGATGGACGCGAAGCGCTGTCGAATGCGTCTGCCATGGTGGAACCGGATCAAAATGCCCGCAGTCGATTCAAATTGACCGCTTTGATTTGGGATTTTGGGAGAGGGGCAGCAGCTCATTTCTCTAGTCATTGCTATGGGGTCTGAGAAGGCAGCATGTTGTGACACAGGAGATTCAGTTTCAAGTTCCTGCTCTGCTTAATTCAGGGTGACCAGGAATAAAAGAGCTCTATCTTGACAAACAGTTTGAACTTTGGATCTCCCGCAGCCTAATCTGTCCTTCAGCACACGTGTACAACGCGTGCAAGACAGTCTTCCCGCTTCCCACAACAGGAGAGGACCCGGGACACCGCCTGGGTGTAAAAAAAGATACGTTTCCACAAATGAACAGTGCAATTAAATTTAATTTGAAGCAGTACAGCTATTTCTCTTCCACACACTACTCTGAGGGGAGGAGGAATAGGTGGAAAAGGGCAAAACCGTGCAGCAGTTTCGTAGCTCACAGGCAAACCCCCCCCTCAACCCTGTAAGCATAAAAAACAATGGCACCAGTCCAAATATCTTCTTCCACCTTGGTGCCAGCTTGTTATCCAGTCTCTGGCAGAGAAACTGAGATCTTATAAACAAGCACGAAGAATTTGCTTTTTCCTTTCCTCACCTGAAGCTTTGAAGATATTCATCTCATTTTTACCTGCATAACAATTTCTCCAAGTTTAGGCACAGCATTAGTTAACTTTCTGCAGCTAAGCAGACAATCAGAACAAGACTCACAGGATTATAAGGATCATGTATCCATGGTGATTTTAATAAGAAATCTTACTTACAGTAGAATAGATAGAAGCAAGAAACAGAATCAGGCTTCACGGGTGATTTATTTTAGTTCATCTCCTAGGAAGTAGGATGTTACTGGTTTGATTTGAAGCCAAAAATTGTAAGCCTGGATCAAGTTATTGAGATTCAAACTCAACTATATTCTGCTCTCAGAAACCAGGACACTGTGGCTTCTTTATCTTGAATATACCAGTTCTCTTTGGTAAATTGCTTATAATGTATTAAGCCAAGTTTTGACAGAGTCATGCTGTGAACATTAATTTCATCAACATAAGTATCTTACTTCAACTGCCCCATTTCTTTTCCTGTTGCTTTCTGAAAGAGCAATATTTATGGTACTTTGTTCCTCCCCAAGGCCACCAATGTTTAATAGCGCTCAGGTAAAGTAGCCTAATACACATATACATAATTTTGCCAATTTTTCAGCCAGGAAAGGACAGGAATTTTGCAGCATATGTCAGGATGCTGTGTAGAAAGGAGCACTAAACAGTTACAACTTTCATTTTTATCTATATTTAAATTACATTATTTTTAAGAATTTGTATACATATAAATATATATATATGTATATATACATATATAGGTTCTCCTGAGTATGAGCACCCCTTGTTTACAAAGCTGCTTCTTGGATCAGCTGCTTAATGGCCCTTATTCCTTGCAGCTGATTGCTACCTTTTCTGAAACACAGTTACTATTTATTTTAATAAGCTATTCTATCAAGCATTTTTAAACTGCTCACCACCACCATATTCCTTGAAATCCAGGATAAACAGAGCATTTGGGCTCACAACACTCATGGGATTCTGTGACCAAGCTGCCCAACCGCAGGTGTGTCCTAAGCAGTGGAGCTATTTGTGATGCTGGAGAGGCTGTTCCGTGCCCATTTGGTTTCCTCTGTTGTCTACAGCTATATTTTACTCAATGTCCTTGCTCAGTCAAGGAGGAAGAAACTCCAAGAAAACTATGTCAACAAAGTAGAATTTGATAGAAAGACTTGTAAGAACTTGTAAGAAGAGAGACCTGTTTGCCTTGAGACTGACTCTGTAGGAGGGAGATGCCACGGTTAGAGTTTTAGGCTTGAACGAGCTAAGACCAGAATGGAAATTATGTTAAGACTTCTGAGAAAAGGACTCTGACAAATGGCAAACCAGCAGTGAAATGTTTGCATTCCTTTTGCAAGGTCCAATAGCTCTGTTCCCATAGCTACTGTATGTTGAGATGGATGATGTAGCTACAGCAACAGAGAGCCAACATCCATGTTCACTGTAAAGTTCCTAAGTCATTACTTAATCCTTCTATTACCTCCCTCCAAACTTCTAAAGGAGGAGAAAATTAGGGTTAGCTTGTTCTTTGAATGAATTAAAATTATGCTAAAAATATTAAAATAAAAAATCCACTGCAGACAACTGGAGCTATAATTTGCTTCCCTAGCACAAATTGCCTCATCCCATGATTCCCCTCTCCACACTGACTGGGGGCCATTGCTGTTTTGCTGAAAGGAGACCTGTCGCTGCATGGCTCGATGAGTGGTGTTTGGCAGCCTGCAGCTCCTCCAGGTCCCACTGTATTCAAGTGCAACACCCAGTCATTTATAAGCCAGTCCTTCCATCAGGTATACTCGGTTGTTTCTTATCTCCCACCACCCACCATTTCTACCCCGCTACTATTTTGAAGAAATACTTCTGCTCAGAAAATCTGCAAATTTTCTTGAAAATTATTTGCCTCCGCTTAGCAGTGCTAGTTTCCTACATAATTAAAAGGGAAATATTGCATCAAGCACAGAAAGTGTTGTTTAAAGCACAGAGTCTTTTAATCTTCAGCATATTGTTTGCCATGTGATTGCCAACTGGATAATGTTTGGCAAGCCAAGGGCATGTTTTGTTATACGTATACACAGCTAAACAGAAGAGAGTTTAAAGTTTCACCTACTACAATGATTTCTGCTTTAATGCCCCAATTCAAGTCTCACCAAAAACAATAGGAGTCTCACTTAGGGGGCTTTATACTGGGTCCTTAAAAGAACAGTCAGCACAAGCCTTGATTTCCTAAGGGCCCTACACAGAAATATGCCCTATGATTGCAGAATCCAAACGGGGAGATACCAGCAAAAGTCAGCACCCTGAGCTCTCCTTAATTTTGCTTCATGTCCTATTTAAAACTGCTTTTTTTCAAAGCTACATAGTCTTACTCAAATGGTCAGTCTTTGCTAGAACTATAAAAGGATTAAGGAACACTTAAGCCCTGATATAGCGTCATCTGTAACCATTGATTAAAAAAGCACTGAAGCAGTTTTATGTTAAAAAGTCAACCCCAATATATTCTCAATTAAAAAACTCCAACCTCAGAGCTCAGAAATAATCTCACAAGAGTCCAGAAGGCAGCAGAATCTCAGTGTAAATATTTAAAGTTTTAATAACAAGATGTTTATGCAAGCTCGTAAATCCATATGTGGCATAACTACCCAACGTCTACACTGACATTGCTAATTTTGGTTTGTGTGGACAGAAGGAAGGCTCAAGTAAATACTGTAGAGCATTGTTTTTCCAGACCCCATCTTTCTGTCAGTGCAGAGTTGCTAAGGCTTGCAGAGACATTCAGTTAATGTCAGGATAATTTTTTTCCTGTCTGGGAAAGGTAGAGCACAGGTAGCACGTATGCAGTTACTCCTTCAGCAAGTGTCATTAGTCAAGAGTTTTCCGTGAAAAAAGAATCCAAACACAGCTCAGGTTTCACCTTTTTCAGAGGAGAAGACGACCACTCAGGTTATGAGAAATGACTGTTTTAGAGATGAGGCTGTTGGGTTTTTTTCCTCCTCCCGGCATTACAACATAACTTTCCCACTCCCTGGGGCATAGCTTCTGAGAGAGGAACGTTTCACAACGCGGTGCTGGCAGGGCAGGCGTGCATACCCCGCACCAGCCTGGGACGACAGAACTTCTGCAGGAAGTGAAACTACTGTAAGTTCACAAGTTTTCAAATACAGAGCTGAATATAGATACAAGCTAGCTGAAAAGTGGAAGAAAAGTAGAGTTGATAGGGTTCATGCAACATAGCGAGAGACAGAAAAACGCTCAGTAAAGAACTTACGGTTTTTTAATCTGGACCTTTCTAATTTAAATAACTTCACGGGTTAGCCACACAGGTTGATATTTCATACGTATTAAGGTATTTAAAGCAAATTTACAAATAATCTCATTTTTATCTAAAAAACTGTATCAGCTCTGGGCAATCTAACAAAATAAGAGTCTGGCAGGTCATCAGGTCATCATTAACCTTGGTGTTGTAATACCTTTGAAGTACTGCAGCAGAGCTCATTTAAACATCTGAGGCTAGCTACCGGGTTGCACTGCTAGAGTTCTCAATATCTACAAATTTGGGGTGATTGTAGGCTCTGAATGAATTAACAGAAAAGGAGATAGGCTGCTCCATACAAGCTCTCCATGCAAACAGACGCACAGGCACCATTGGAGTTTCAATCGGAACCAGGAAAGGCTTCCTAAAGGCTGCACAGAAATGTTTGCCCTTGGTCTGCAAGTAACAGTTCTGAGGCCAAAAGGAAAAAGAGTAGGAGATCATCAAAATTTTGTCTTTCAACATATGAGATTCCACCTGCATACCAGGGTAGTGTGAAATATGTTTGGTACAAGCCTAACCAAGGAGAAAAGAGCATTCAGAGGGCATGTGTGTACTCTGTCACTTCCAGGCCTAAACACAGGCTGGTTCACACATCACCTTTTACATCACATTCTGTAGGAATGAATGACCTGGGGGACCAGGGCTGCCTCTTCTTCAATCTGTGTCCATCCTGTGAAACCGACAACTAAACGTTATAAGAAACTGTCCCTACCTCATCTGGATTTAACTTGCTCTATTGACTTGAAAAGACTTTGAAACGAAGAGTCCCCATAAGACAGAAAACAAGCCACGGCTCCAGAGAAACCTAAGCGTCCTTCCTGCATGCTGGCCATTGCAAAGGGATAATGACAAGAACTCCAAATCAATAGGACCATTTCAGTATTAGTGACAAACTCTGTAAAAGTTAAGTACAAAGCTGGAAAATAATTTGCTGTGGGGTTGCCCCACACATACTGAGAGAAAGGATTGCCATTGCTACTTCTTCCTGAAGGAGAGATGGAAATTACCTTGACGAATAGGAGTCCAATGCCAGAAAGGCAGTCTGAAGACGAACGATAGGGAATGAATCGTAAATTGTGAGTATCCTCAAAACTCAACATTTCCAAGGTACTAGTTTTGTGAATCTAAAATATATTTAGAAAAAGAAATCCTCCAAATTCAAGAGAACTTAAGATAAACTGCCACTCTATTGTAGAGGCACCAATCTTAAGTACACTCCAGTGCACATAATAAAAATGCCAGATCCAGCATTACATTTCCTCCGTTCTTCACTAAATTTACTCCTTAAATTTTACACTCTGATTCCTGGCATAACTTGAAGAAGGCCTCTCGCCCATCTGAATTCTGCATTCTGGTGCGTTCAGCATAAGCAGTGCTTTCTCCCAGTAATGCATTGGACTCTCATTGCAGCAACACAGATTCAGCACAACCGTCTGAAAAAGAGAGAAAGTAACACCTCACAGATAGAGTCAACCTTATGACTTCCATCCTGCATTTATTATAAGAAATGCAGTAACTTATTCTAGCCCACCTGCACTAGGAGAAAGAAGGTGTTTTACATGCAAGGACTTCAGTGCCACAGCATTATTTGATAAATACTTCCAGAGCTTCTCAAGCAAGCGACTATCATCCTCTGATCACTGTGTCAAAAATGAAGCTTACATAGATGGTAATGAAGATTCAAGTATAAACAGCAGGTGGTCTGCACCCATCCAGTAAAACTAGCACTCAGCAAGAGAATTAGTCTTAACTGGTATTCTAATAAGGAATCTGCAAATGGGAGAGGCAGCATGGAAGATCACCCCAGAGACACTCATCTCAGTAGCTGTGACATAGTTTAAAAGAAGTTTGCAATTTTAAGTGATTCAGCTTTATTGTGTCTTCAGTAAAGAAAAATAAAATAAAAAAAGTACAACAGTGATGTGGACAATACTTAATCAGTATTATTTTGGAGGAATCAGCCATGCCATCACGACGAAAAAGAATTTTATTCAGACAGCTCCGTTTTTTTAATTCGTTTGTTTGTGTGCAGCAACAGATTAGAATAGAAAGTTCTTAAAGAGTCAAATGGATGCAAATAGAAGCTGTTTACAACGAGTGGTCTGACATGACTGCAGGAAAACTCATTATTACTCAATATTGACAGTGTCAGCAGTGAGGTGATCCAGGAATGGGAAGGAAAAGAATTAGGAATGCCTGATATGGGTTTAGTCATTCACTCCTAAGAATGTATCCCAAAAGGCAATGAAAAAAGTGATAGCTGAAAATGTTCATTTAAGAGTGAAAAATGTCCTAAGAAATGACAGTGGGAAAAGTTCATAACAGATCTAGAAGCTGCCAAGAGACGACCAGTCTGATACACTTTCTATGTTTTCATCTGTATTTGCAAGGTAAAAACTTAGGAGCTTCCTGCAGCAGAGCAGAATTGAGCAACTTCAGGTCTCCCCACAGGCCTGTGAAACTCTGCTGTGTAAGTTCTTTCCATTCTATATACCTCAATTATTCACTACTTCCAACATACCAAGCACATAGGAAATTTTCTAAGTATTTAAATGAAAGCGTTTGCCAGTTAAAATTAATTATTTTCTCCAGCAAAGGAGGTAATCCAGAGAGTGAGACTTCTGCTTTGAGGTACTCATTTGCAAAACATCCAGCTGTCTGGGGGGGATGAACTATCTCAGAGGATTTCTTAACCCATGAGAGAACTTCAGCTCAGCGCAACTGAAGAAGTGGCTAATGGTCAATGAACAAAAGGAGCTCCTTGCTCAAGGATATGCTGCACTTGTTACGGCACTTAGTGCGTGCCTACTGGGCTCCATTCATTCCTATAGCCCTCAATGGAAAAACTGATGTGATAAAATTTAGGCCATGTAAGCGAGGAATTTAAAATAAACCCAAAGTAAGGAAGGACCAGTGTTTTTGGAGATACTACAAGTACACAAAAGAATCATTGCCAGCTGGCAGACTGTGGGGCAGATAGCCTGCCAGAACAAACTATCCTGTGCCCCAGCACAAGGTTTTGGCAAGCTTTGCTGTGTCTCTTGGAAGTATATTTCCCGTGAGCCCTGGCAGCACCAGGCAGGCTCTCACCTAAGCTGTGCCCAGGCAGGAGTGAACACAGGGAGAGGGGACGAAGGAGAAGAGCTGAGCACGAAGGGGAGGCTATGGTCAGGCGGGGGTCTGGGACTGCCTCGCGCCATGTGGGAGCACAAGAAGTAGAACTGGGATGGGAACTGATGGCAAGAAAAACCCTGAGATCCAAAGACATGAAGGATTTGGGAGAAGGATGAGGAAACCGCACAATAGGGATTCCTAATGGCAGAGATGTCTGTGCCAATAATTAACTAGAGAGGGCTCTGCACGTTAAATCAATCTTTGAAAGAGGCCATTGCTGTGATAAGGGATAGGACAATCATGCCAAACTGCAAAGGCAATGTCCCCAGAGCAGGAACACAGAAGTGCCAGACAGGGGAAAATCACCCTGTTGGGGACTGGAAGAAATTACGTGCTGGGGTGAGACCCACCCGGCTGGAAACGATCTTTGCTACCTCGTTTTGGTCTGGGGTTTGGGGGATGGAAGGGCTCGGGCGGCAGGAAGATAAAAGGGGAAGGAGATTGTTCAAAGCAGCAAGGCCATCCTCAATTCATACAAATAGATTTTGGTCTTTGTTGCAATCTCCATAGCGAGCCAGAGTAAGTGCCTGCGCCTGCATGCTGCCTCCCAAAGGGCTGACAAAGGTTGGGTCAAGATTCAGGAGGGCTTGGAGGCAGCTAGATTAGGTCTGGCACTGAACAGGACTTAAAATCAAGGAGTTTTGTACAATCAAACTTCCCTCCACCAAGCCTTCCTCATCTGTGTTTTTTCCTTTCCCATTATCTGAGCTAATGAAGAATTGTCCATTACATTGGCCCAGCCCCGAAGCCCTTGCCCAAGAGGAGCAGAGGTGAAACAGTCTCCAGTACTGCAAAAAAACACACATATTGGCAGACAGCAATGGATTAAATACAAGCACAGGGTTCATCTGTTTTTCCATTCACTCTAGTATTTAACTCTATTAAGGTTATTTTAAATACAGAGGTCTCATTCCCTACTGTAGTGGGATATTTTTTGAAGTCATTCCAGAATGTTTTTACTGTGCTGCTTTTTTTCTTTTTTTCCACTCTAATGGGAAAGCCTCACCAAAAAAAAAGCCTTAATTTTAAGAAAACACGTCGATTCTTTTATGTCCTCAAGGGCTTGGCAAACAGGCAGATTTGGCAAGCAGTGTCATGGCCAGGCAGCAGCTTTTAAGTTTATGGACACGAAGGCCAGTGACATAAGGCACATACACTCTGTATCACAGCTGCCTGCTATTGAATTTCCACAGTGGGTCAGTGACCCGATTACATAAACAGTGGAAATAAGAGATCAAATCAAACCCAACACAGCCAATCTATTAATTAAATAAAGTCTTGTTGGGTATGAAAAATCAGAAATTGGCAAAAGACAAGCTAGGAAGGTTCCCTGGCTTAAAAGACAGCACAGACCTGAGTTTGAAGTTACTGGCTCCAGTAAACTTGGCTTATATCAATCTTCTATTTACAACTTTTTGAAATATCATGCACAGATTCACTGAAGACATGGTATATTAGGATTCTGGACATATAAAGAGGAGAAGCAGTACCTTACAAAACCTGTTTCTAACACACACTTCTCATCTTACTTCAAAGAAATCCTCAGATTGTTTTCATCTCTGTCGTATCTTAAGTATGATAACCATGTCCAAGTACTGTCAGCTAATTACCTTCAGTGGATAATTAGGAGCACAGAGGAGCTTGGCTTTCTCCATCAAGGGTAGATTTCAAGGCTTTTAATTTAGGCATTTAAGTTTGTTTCTTAAGCTACTGGGTGAAAACTGCAACACGATGTTTTCAATTTTTATAAAACCTACAGAACAGAGCAAAATCTTCTTTTACATATAATGATGTGTTTCAGAGCACGACCAGCCCTTTGTTGTAAGAACCTTCACACATGATGAAGTAAGGCTTCCGAACACCATATAACCCAGGCATATAATTGTAGTTGAATTCAAATAGCTGCTAACCACAGTAAGTTACAATCCCCTACTAAGACCCAGGTCACACTGAAGGGGATAAAAAGAAGCAACAAGAGGGGAGGAGTTAAAGCACCCTCTGTAACAGTTAGCTGAATATCTTAATCAGCTGTTTTGTAATGATTTATTGCTTGGCCTAGGCAATTTGCTAAAAAAGTTGGGGTTTCATTTGTGGTCTAGGAAATGAAATTTCAGGTGCCAGTATCTAACTATCTTAAGACATAATAACATGATACAGTTTTCCTGGAAGCACGGTCAGGGAATTTCAGATTGCCACCACACTGTGTCAGAGTGAATCCTTAAATAGTACCTGCAAGATACCCTCTGAAGTCTTGAAGTGCTCTACGATTGTTGAGGCAGCAGCTGGTTGAAAAACAAAACATACTCTGATCTTTGCTTTATTGTTGATCTGCATGATGTCCCTCTTTTGGCTACTCTATGTGTTGTTCTGTGCAAACAATTGGACTATTTGTCTGGGAATAGAAATATTCTGTATAGTGAGAAAATGCTCTAATTTTTAATTTTCTTTTAAGATGACGTGAGGAAATTCTTGCTGAAGCAGTGCAAGTTACATGTACAGTTAAAATGGAAAATAGAAACATTGTTCCAAGAGAAAGAGGAAACAGTCTCAAAATACTTAATGAATTTTCCATGCATTGCTCCATCTGACCAGTTGCATTAATCACACCATACAAGGCGTATTACACCTTCTCACCTCCCAAAACTGCACATATTTTAGGCATGAGAAAATTAAATCCATGTAAAATTGAGAAGTTGTAAGCCCCTGAAAACAGGTGTTTAAAGAGTCTTATCAATCATGCTTGTAACAGTGCCAAGTTTGGAGAAGATCTTGCTCTTAGCTTAAACAGACACTAGTGACTGATTTGACTTTGATATTCAGAGTTGGTTTTTTTATTTCACTGTTTGACTACTTCACAGGAGAAATATTTGTACAAAATTTCTACTCGTTCGCTAGGACAACGCACACAAGCCAGTTGTTGAGGCCAACAATACCCCTGAAGCAATGCTTCAGCGCTAGATTGCGGAAATAGCAGAGCAACCCAAATGAACCCAGAATTTCAAGGGAGCGCTCTTTATATCCCTCTAATTGGGTGGACACATCAGTCCTTGTTAGAGCACCTCAGTGATTCATTTGTTGTTTACTGAGGCATGTGCTGGAAGAGTCCACTGGCATGCCTTCAAGGGTCACAGAGAAGCCTCTTCCATTGAAATTAAAAATCTAGTTGTCTTTAGCAGCTTTTTAATAAACAGGATTTCCATTTGACCCACATTAGAAGCTTGCTTTGTTGAGATTTAGAAAGAAATGTTTGTCCTTGCAAAAGAGCACAGGGGGCTGTTAATATTCAGAATAGATTTCTGCGGTGATTAGGTATTATTAGCACTTGAGTTTCAGCTCAAAATGAATATAGTTTCTTCTCTCAGTAAGTTCTTCTCAAGGAGTCACCTTTCTTCCTCTCAGAGGCTGCAGCCTTTATAGACACTAGAGTCTTTTTAACAAATGGATTTTCAATCAGACCTGCATTAGGTGAGAAGCTGGGGTGCTCCGACACCTCATCGTGCAGAGGTTCGTACAAGACCATCCGCAGCGCAGATGGATGCAGCCTAGCTTTAACACCAGCTACGCCGGGTACTGGTAGTCGTGCAGGCTAACTATTTGGGTATTCACACTGCTGCTTGCACGGTTTCTGCAGATTGCTGAGCTCCATGCTGCCATGCAGCTCTAGCACATGCCTTGAGCTAACTCAAAACTAGTGGTGCACCACAGAGCCGTCACAGCAGCACCAGCGGTGTAGACGTGCCATAAAATTCACAGGCAGAAGGAGAAGGAAGCAGCTTTTGATCCAGCAGCGCAGTTGTGCAGCTTGCCCGGCGGGGACAGCGGGTAAGCCCTCAGGCACAGCCCCTCATGCCCCCCACGCTGGGTACCTTCCCCACCAAGAAGGCACGTGGCATCGCCCAGGGGTGGTCGGGCCAGAAAGCTTCCTGAGATCACAACTTCATTCCAAATCACAAAGTGCTTTTTTCAGCCTGTTCTCCTTGATGGCTTTTAGCATTTATATCAGCGATGATACGCTTAGCCATATACTTGTTATCTGAGTATAAGTTACATCACATTTTTTACAAGCTTAAATTCCTTCCTTCAATGTGAGTTTGTTTTACAGAAGCAAAACCACTAGAAAACAGGGGTCGGTGTCCTGTTCCCTGTATCAGAGGGAACACTGGTTTGCTATAAACGGCATTTATGCTGACTATCTGTGCTGAAGGAATGACACTGGACTCATTAACACTTGTACGATGGATTCAGTCTCTATAGTGCCATTCATTTGTAGAAGTGTGCAAATACAAGGTAGTGGAATCTCCATCGTTACTGTCATCTCTCCTGTTGCCATTTTCTAATTATTCAGTTATTTAAGGTTGAAGTTAAGAGGGAGTGTTATATTTTACAAGCATTTATGAAGAGCTATGTGCACAAAAAAGCTTTATAATGAAAGAGAAAACTGGTATATTTAACATTGATGTTTTAAATGTTATTTTTATTTAATTTAATTCAATTGAAAAGAATGGAACAAGGATTCTTCCTACACCAGGCAATGCAACACTGAAACTAGTACTGAAACACTCGGTTGGGAGGCAGAACTATGGGGCACAGAGCAGTGTAACATACTGGTGCCCACGTTAGTAGAAGCAGTAGGGTAAAATACATGTGAAATTCTAGAAGAGGTAGCTAAACATTCTCAGACGGATAAAATTAGCTCCCGCAGAGCTTCCTCATGAACATGGCTATGGTGCTGCTGGGAACAGAGCTAACTCCCGCACTTCTAAAGCTACCAAATGCACTACGGACATATTTCCACTTTTATGGCTGCTGTACAAACGAGCAGAAAATTGTGGATCCATAGCTGTAGATCTGATGGATTAGGAATGGTCCAACTATTCTCCACTTCCAGATAAAATCAGAAAAGAAATTTACTTGCAGTTGGTTTCTCAAAAATCCCATCAATAGTCCTTTCTTTTTACTGTATTGCCTCAGGACATGGTAGAAAACACTTCTCAGGGAGTTTCGGTAGGCAGGAAGTACCCGATGAGTTACTGTATGAAAAGATAATATGATAGCTGGGCTCACCTCACAAAATACAGCTTTACACAAGTGCACTTATCTCACTGTCCCGACAAACTGTCTCATGTTTGGCTAACCAGTCCTGACTTCCCCTCCCATGAGCAAGTGGTACCGTTTTCCTGCAGCCAAATGGCTGACGCAGTAGACATAAATACGAAAAATCTGTACAAAACGAAGCTCGGTTTTATAGCCATCTCGTAAATACAGTAAGTGAGAAAACTACACATATTCATAAATTATGCTCAGCAGCTATCTACAGGATAAGACATTTCATAAAGAGTGCTAAGTTTCTGTTTACAATATAAAGGATTTCTTAAACCAGCACCAGTGTAACAATTTTTTATGTGCAACACGTTTTGATTGCTAATTTACTGATCTAATTCTACCAAGGAGTACAACCTGTAGTCTCAATGACCTGTTTGGTAGTGGTAATCAGGAATTACAGATGAAACAGTTGAGCTAAAATATCCTTTATGTTTTGAAGCAAACTATGAATGACTCTTATAGTTAAAAAAAAAAAAAAAAAAGAAAAAGAACTCCTTTGAAGAAATCATAAATATGTATTAGGAATTAAAATGTAGTCCCCTTGATTAAAACTGATGGAAATCCCCCCAATTCCCCCCAGTCAGCATTAAATGAACATTAAGAAAAACTTGAAAGTATGAATCCAAGTTTCCAGTCCAATGTAACAGTTTTATCATAACAACCTACTCACTATTTTTAATATTCGAATCAAAAGACAACATTAAAGTAAGAATTTAGTGAGCCTTCTGCAGCTGTCTTGCAGTGCCAGGATCACAATATCCCTTGAGAGGCCTGGCTCCTGCCCAAGGCACAGAAGTGTCGGATGCTCGGAGGCATCCCTCTACTCGCCCTACCACTTTACTCACACCTGAGTTTTACACATCAACCTCCATCCAGATGTAAACAAAAGGATTGCATCATAAACCATAAGGGTTATTGCTTGCTTTTCGGGAATCGAAACAATTTAAAAAGACAAAAAAAAAGGAAGCTTAAGGTTTGAGTCGGTCTTCATTTACGCAAAATAGATATGGATGTAAGAGATGGTCATTAGAGGTCACAGTCTGAGTCAACTCACTTCTGATTTCCCATGCTGGAACCCCCTTGTCAGTTCAGACTACAGTGATCTTTGGGCAGATGTAGCCCTTTGGCACTGAGGTAATTCACTTACTAGATTTTAAACCAAAAAGCATTTTATTGGAAGATTTCACAATTGGTTTTAATCTGCAAAAGTTTGTGCAATTTGTTTTAAATTCCATAATGTGATGTTTCCATGTTCTAGTTCTAAGATGGATAGTCTCAAAAATGTGGGTTTAGATGAAAAACATGCTTAGAGGAACAACATTAAAAATCACTAAAATCTTGAAATGAAGGTGTATTTAGCTGATATACAGCTAAGCCAAATTAAATAGCTTGCTGTTTCAAGTGGGATGGGCCCACTGCCCGCTCCCCTTCCCTTGCAGCTGGTCTGGCTCTTAGCTGAGCCCTGGGCGAGGTGATTCAGCTCACTGAGCAGGGAGAAAAGGAGCCCAGCCAGAAAAAACAAAGCAAACAGGGGAGAGCATGCAGCCAGCCCACCCTAAGGAGCTGCTGATTCAGTTCAGCTGTCCTACCTGCACCCTTGAGGTGGAAGTATCTTGTGAAGGATTTTAATATTCTGCATGCTTGTGCCTCTCATAACACCATAGGTGGGGTTAGTTCTCAAATAAGGAAAAAACCCCACACATTGTAATGCAAATTTAAAATTTTCACGCTATGTAATTTGCCTCTAATGTGAAATAGCGGGACCAGCTCCCGTTAAGATTCGTGCCAGGCACTTAATTGGCAGTTGGGGACTCAAACATCTTCCTGAAAACTCCTACAAATAAAATACCGCAAAATGGCAGAAAGGGTAGATTTTTAATTTATGAATCCAAAGACACTGGCTTTATACTACAGCTCCATGGTAAAAAGCTGTCCTGTCTCCCAATAGATTGGTATTTATGGCATTTTTATATGAGCTTTTGCAGTCAGACAGGCAAAAAATGAGGCACAGGTTTAAACCCTTTGCTTAAAGACAGTCACTTTATCTATAAAAAAACATGTTTCAACTCTTCTCTGTCCAGTTGAACAGACCTGAACCTCAGCTTTCAACACCCCAGTGAGTGCTCTGACCAGAGACGTTCTCTTGCCAACTGGTATTTTATATAGCATGGAGTAGCCAGCTCCATCAGTAGAGGCTGAGACTGACCCAACCAAAACTGGACAATAGTCTCTACATATGCTACTCACTTGTTTTATAGGAGACCAGTCTCATACCCCAGCTGGAATCAGCAAGAGAAAAAATTTGAATCTTGACTGTCCACATGGGTTTCTTATGCATTAAATGATTAGCTAGCTCAAAGTGGGTAAGTCTGTCCTTTTTCTTAGATAGAAATAAAAACCTGTATGGTTATTCCTACAGAATTTGAGCTGCAAGAACTCAAACGTTTTCCAGTAGAAAACATTCCATTGAAGGATTCCCAGCCAGCTCCATTGTCACTGCCAAATCTCAAACCTTTTTATGACAATCTTTTAAAAAAAGTAAAAGAAAATAAAAATTATAAAGTCAAAAGTACTCTTCGCTTGACTAGAAACGGCTGATAGGATTTTATTTAAACTTTCCTCCTATCAGTATTACACTTCCCATTTGGTGAAAAAAAATGCAAAGGATGTGGTACTACACAGGAAGCTACAAAATCTATTAAAATATATTCAAATTTCAAATAATTCGCATTATAGTTTTTGCAACAAGTTTTCTTATTGCTGTACATCCTCAGGGTGCTTTACCAATAGGCATGTGATATATGCCTTTCTTTAATTAACGCTCATTAGTCCATAGGCTTTGTATGCTATTGCATGCTTTAGGTCTTAAACCTCAAAACTCTATGAACTGTACTCTTTATTAAGTGGCTGGTTACTTTATGGAAGAAAATGGAAATATTTTTACTATCCTACTGTTGCAGATAGTAGTCTCAAAAGCATACTCTAATCCTGAAATACAAACTTGAGTGTTGATTTTAAAGTTCATGTTTATTTTCATTGGCCTGTCTCTTAAGTAGGAAAGGTTTTTGTAGAAGCAGGCTAATTATGCCAGCCATATCTGGTTTATACATGTCGGATATTTCTCTATGACAAATCAGCCCAGGTCTGGAATTTAAACATCGGCATGCACACAATATTTGAAGATAAAAACTATTTTCTAGGCCATGTCAGCCCTTGAATGAAGTTCCAGCATGGTCATTTTTAGCACTTCATCTTGCTTACCTGCAAGCAGATGTACGTCTGCTTGTACTGCAGAGCTCCATAAGGCAGCTGATGAAACAGGCTTGGTTGGATCACTTGTGAACAGTTTTTACCAAAACCAGATTCCCCACCAAAACACAGC
Source organism: Fulmarus glacialis (assembly GCF_000690835.1). NCBI lineage: Eukaryota > Metazoa > Chordata > Aves > Procellariiformes > Procellariidae > Fulmarus > Fulmarus glacialis. The sequence continues at coordinate 11,268 of NW_009222383.1, read as the reverse complement.
TGAAGCCAGCTCTGATGCAGGATGTTGACTCAAACCCAGGACAAGCAGTGAAAGCCCCACAACCACCCTAACCCACCATCCTCATTCAACAGCTCCCACGCAGAGATCTGCTGCAGAGAAGAGGGCGCTGCCTGTGTATACACCAGTATGCACTCCCTGCCTACCCTAGCATATACTGCTGCATAGTAGTATGCGCTTCCATAGCCTAGCGTATCTGGGACACGCTCCCCTCCCTCACTGCCGTAATTACTAGGTCTGCTGTTTCTCATGTACAGGCCCATGTACTGGAAAAAAAATTCTCTGCTCTACAGACTATTCTGCAGCCCCTTGTGCCAGTTTATATGAGCTTATTAATATTAATAAGACCTAATGCCAGGGATTTTGTCTCTGACCAAAATAATCCTAACCTAAGGCGTATTTTTTTCTGACCTATCTACTCAACATGAAAACTGCACTGCTGCACACACTTACCTTCTACAGATTACAAAGATAATCCTTCGTCCTCTTCAGGCAGTAGGAAAGTCTCCTTCAACATCGATACTATCCAAATTAACCTACCATTGGTTTCTCAAATGAACCAAGGAGGAAGACAGGAAGAAAAGTAAACAGATGACAGAACACCAGGATTTAATGTTTTGGTAAATGCTTATGTATTACGATTGCAAACACAAGCACTGTTATATCACAGAAGAGCATCAGACCCAATCAGCACTGCCCACCCAACCATCCAAATGACTGTGGAATTCTAGCGGCTCACAGCTCTGACTTTATTAGTACAACTCAATTACATTCAAAGCAAATACTCACTGATCAACAACATAAATAAAACCAGCATCAAGCCCACGGCTCTAGTTCTGCTCCCAAACATGCCTCCCTCATTGAAAGAGGCTTTAGAAAATGCCAACACACTGTTGTGCACGGCTCGAAATCCATACGTCGCTGAATAATCTAACAATTAGCAGCTAAACGAAGGTGAGCATTTCCTCATCTCTAATAACAGCAAGGTATGGGCAGCTAGCCAAGAATCTGATTCATTAAACAGAAACATAGGTACAAATCCTGCAAGTGCTTCTTAAGAGCACAACACTATTTCCAGTAAGAACATACGGAAACCAAATAAATCTCAGGTTGCCCTCAGGTAGAAAAAGGTTGATTGATTGATTTCAAACACGTAGTCCAAAGTAGCCGCAGCATGGAGAGCCCCTGGTATTGAACCAGGAACTTCAGCGGCAGCTGCCCACCTGCACACAAAAGATACATTGCACAAAGATATTTGTTCAGCTAAACATTAAGTCTATTCAAAACCATTTATGAATACACAACAAGGATTTCTTTAGAAATGAGCCTAATTTATATCAGGTTTACCCTTCAAAGCTATTATTATTATGCCATTAAGTTTGAGCAACCATGTGTTGAAAACCTGTGTATAGCCTTTGTTACGCAGTTAGATTCTCCACTCATCTGTGGAACAACCCAGCAGACGTTGGGCCTATAGATTAAGTAACAAAATCTGCAGCCTATAGATTAAGTAACAAAAGATATCCTAGTGTCGTATCAATCAGAATTACACAGCTGTCCTCAGATGCAGTCACAAAATTTCATCCTGGGCTTAGAGAGTAAAATTTTCAAACATACCCACGTGACTACATATCACTGTCTTGACATAAAATTTAGGAACTGAAAAGCCTCAACCGTTTTTGTAAGCTTTACTCCCCTTCTTGCACATCAGCCCCAATTAGAAGAATAGCCTCAATCTTACAGCACATTTCAGGGATTCTGTGAAAAGTGCTATGAGAAATCTGTTTAACAACCTATGCTGTTCAGCATCAATAAATTAAATCTCCTCTTGCCAGCTCTAGAAAAGCCTTATTTGTATATTTCTTTCTAGTACATACCATGTCCATAAAGCATCTTAGCAGAGGGGTTATCTTTTGATCTCTATTTTAACAGAGCTCAGACATACTGCCAATAGATTAGTACACTTGGGAACGATTTTGTTTCAGCTGAATTAATTTCTCTGCGCTCAAGAACAAGCTCGCTCCAAAGGTTCCCCATGTGCCCGATCCCACAAACCATCGGGGCTGCAAGGGACCTCAAGAGAAGTCTAGATAGTCCCCCTCTTGCCTCAAGGCAAAATGAGTTACATTTAAGTCATCTCTCGCTGGTTATTTTCTTACCTCTTCTTAAAATCATCATTCTCTTCTTTATACTGCACAAAACCAATGTGTTCATTTTTCCCTTTCATAGGTCCTCTTTGATCATTCTAATTGTTTACATGTGCATCCACTGGAACGGTATCTCTCTTTTATGTGGCATATGACCCATGCAAGTAATATCTTTAAATGTTCAATGCATAGTATATGAAAGGAAATTCTTAGATGTCCATTTTAGGACAGTTAAAAGGCAATTTATTCTATTTTGCTTGCAAACGCTTAGCACAACTCGGAAGTGGACCTTTGTTATTCATGTTGTCCCTTTCTGGTCAACAAAATCTTCTTTATGGTAATTCTGATCACATATTCTTTATGGCTACCACGTACCGTCCTTATTAGAAATGATTCCACGGACAAGGAATTTTTACTATGATTTATTCATTTCAAATTATTCCAATTATTTTAACTCAGGTTACTGACCATCTTCCATCTGTTACAGAGCAAATGGCAAATATTTTCCACTTACAGTCTAAAGTTATGTTTATCTCCTTGAACAGTGGAAATCCCTTTTCTTGTGTACAACACAGTTACTTGCTAGTCCTTAGTGGCAGAACAGAGAAAGATGCCTCCTTGTTTCCATGAAAGGCTTTAACATGACTGTAAGTTATGAGGTGCATTCCTAACATAAAAAAAAATTCCACCATGTTAATTAAGATCAACTCTCTGTATTTTTTATTTCAGATGAAGGGCAGCTGAGAGGTATTCATATGGAGTGACTCCATAACTTTGAAATACAGTCTCTTAGGAACCCCGAGCAGATTTAACCACAAATAGCTAGATGCGCCTAGATATGTGAAGTTATATTTAACTATCTCCCTAGCTAATTAGATCAGGGAACCAGAATCATATGGCTAGATTAATTAAGATAAAACAGGGCATTTGTAATAATTAAGTTAGCTATTTGGTCTCCTTTCCAGTGCAGGGAGTCAATAAACACCGTCAGCGCAGCAGCCGATGACTGGCACTTCAGACCATGTACGCCCCGTGGATGCAGTCCCACCAAAGCCACTGTGTTTGCAAGACAGCACAGAAGGCTCCCGTGGACAGCCTCATTTTATTTGTTTGTTTTAAGAAGACCGAGCGGCCAGAGGAGCTCCTTCCCTGGAGGAGTCCCTGAGGCTGCTCAGAGGAGAGAAGGCTTCCAGAGACGGCAGGGTGAGACAGGCAAGAGATTCAAGCCAGGAACCTGCAGCTCAGGAACAAAACTGTAAAAATGCTGTGAGGGGCACGTAGCAGACCCACCGTCAGACCCCAAAGGCGTCGGGAAGGAAGTTCGGGACCAGGGAGGACTGTGGAAATTTGCGCCAATGCAGAAAACCACTGCGTACTTGAAACCAACATTAGTATTCGAAACTTGCAAGGACTCACGAGCAGAGATCAGGCTGTGAATAAACCTTTTATCTACCATTTTGGTTCTCTCATCACTGTAGGTTTTCTCTGTTAAAGGAGTTAATTAACTGAGATGACTAGTTGTAATTCTAATGAAAATAACGTCCCTTGAGTTTTTTGGTCTTCTTTAGGAACTCAATGTACAGGAGATGATTTAAATCAATCCATTTCAGTTCTCTGGCCCCCTACCTGGGGACCCTCCACAGCGACCAAAGGCTATTTTGTGTCTTCACTCTGTAGCTACAAACTTGTACTTCAGAAAAAAGGCATATATATTTGCCATCATGAACTCATTTGGCCTGAACTTCACCCTCATCGTGATGGCATTCATAATGAATTTGCACAGCAATCATGTTGTTGTCTCCATCATTTATAGATGTTATGCTTTATTTGGACACAACGAAATTTTCAAGCAATTAAAAGTGGATCCAAAGAAGGGTTTCTCTATGAAAGAAACTCAGGCCAGTATGACTGTGACAGCTACTGGCCTTTATGCAGTATGCACACCAGCAAAGCCACAGCTTGACAAACAAGCTTTGTCTATTATAATAGCAAATGTTTCCCCTAAAAGTGTGTTTTGGAAGGTTTTGCAACTCACTAATGTAGTTTAATTATGATCTTGCAGCAATTTGTTTAATGTCCTACAGGAATCAAACAAATCTAGTTCTTCTTGAAAATAAGACTGACAATGCAAGCTATCACATACAGGGTTGGTTGGTTGTTTTTTTTTCATTTAGTCAAAAGCCAGTTTTGCCTAAAACTAAAACAATATGTAAAAAGGAAAAATACTATTCCTTTTCAGTCAGCAGAAGGAGAAATCACATTAATATTTCTTCAAGTGATAAGAAGTTCAAAGTGTTGAATGCTTTTGGCTGGCAGAGTTCCAAGATTTCCATATTGTTACAGGATTTGCATAAAACTTTGTTTAAGATCAAGTTCTCATGTTGATATGATCTCGCTCTGGTGAACATCTAGATTTGGGAGCCATATCCACACAAACAGTTGGGGCCTAGTAGCGTTAGTTTTAGAGTTTAGAATTAAAGTTTTGCAATAAGTGGTTCTGTTCTCATATCTCTGTTTATTACACAGGAATGACAGCACACACTTCAGCTTATGACATAAATCTTACTGTGTTCTGCATATCTGCTGACGCATATATTGCACGTTACTGCGTGATTAACAAGGTGTTCTCTGAAATAGGTTAAGTTAGTTCACAGCTGAAAATATGGACTTCTAGAAAGAATAACCAAGGGAAATGGCAACATAACCACTGTGATAATTTAATTGAAATACAGATAAATGATCTACAGGAACATGGCAAGGAAGGATACAGAGCCAAAGCTAGCTGAAAAATAAGTGAGTACCAGCTTGAAGACACCGAAACTTTTTTTACTGTGACACATTTACAAATACGCACAGAGATAATAAGGTATATCCCAACATGTTAGAATACAAAGTTTCTATCCAGTAGCATATTGAATGGCTTCTTGAACCAGGGGAAAATGTGCCAAAGAACTTCGATTTTTAAGTAGAAAGGAAATAAAAGCTGCTGAGATAAACATTTCTGTTCTCAGACTGTAAATTTACTGTCATTGTTTCACAGCCAACTCCTGGACAGACATTTTTTCTGAACCACAAATCTGTCAGTGCAGAACTTCCTTCGCTCCCTATCACCTCTGTGTTTTAGATGGCACTCGGGTGTTCAGTCTCTTGCCCCACAGGGGCAATGGCTGCAGGGGAGCATGCAAAGCCAGTTCATTTCCCTGGACACCATCCTCCATATATCAACTCTAAGTTAGAACAGAGACGACAAGTATTTAAAGACACAATATTTATCCTGCTTCAAGCAAGGGGGATCCATTATATTTGTCATTTGTTGACTGATATGTTTGCTTTTCTCCATAACACCTTGGTGACAGTGTTGTTTCAAGAGATGTTTACAAAAACACCTGTAGGTGACTTGCAGAGTAGTTTGAGCCCTTGGTAACAGAAGCTACCTCAGCACTGAAGGCCACTTTCAAGACATTGTGCCGTAGTGGATTGTCAATACAGTATATCGTTCGGTCAGGAATGAGACACCATGAGGAGTGCCACGTTTCTCTTGCCATCAACCACCAATAATTTGTTCATGAATCTGTCAGTCACTGACTTATCCACAGAAGAGGATGACAGCTGAACTTTCAGTGACCTAATAATTATTCTAGTGCTTATAAAAAAATACTGTAATATTAGTTTTTTTGAGCTCTGTTGAAGCTTTTACTCAATATTACATGCACGGGAAAAGAGGACACTCGGGTCAGCTATCATATTTCAGTGCACATGGAAGCTCTTACTTAGCTTGGTACGGCAATGTCAGCAGTTCAAGGCAACTGGATGTAAAGCATGGGCCACTACGCTGAAAGCTGAATGTTCCTCTAAATATCACCTAGGGAAGCTAGCACTGAGGAAATCATTAAAATGTACGATACCGGTGGAACGTCAGATGGCCCCAAGTGGCTTAAAAGGGTTCTGCTGATACCTCTGCACTGTAGGATGGTTTTCTTCAAAGTGAAGATCCCTGAGGGTAGGAAATGAGAAAAGGGAACAGCGTACAGGAACAGAGAATGGATAAATCCTTCTTACCAAAATCCTTCCCTGTAGATGATACCAGATCCATCAGAAAAAATTGTCTGCATGGACAACTTGTCACTCTCGTTGAACTCTCACATCCTACATGCAGCTTTCTAGAGGCATTAGGATGCGCTGAGCTATGAATGCTGGAGTTATGCAGAGCACGTATGGATGGCAAACAAGGAAAGAGTTTCCACATTTCCACATTTGCTTTAGTCCGCTAATTTAGGCATTTGAATTATAGGCTCAGGGGCCATCCTGAGCACTCAAGTACACTACAGAGGCCTCACATCCTCCTAGCGAAAGCTCCCAGTGAAACGAAGTTACAAACCAACACTACACTCTCTTCCATCTCAAGCAAAGCATGGAATGGAAGAGCCTTGAAAATCTGGCCAGATTTTCATTTTTACACTCTGGGGAGCTGTCATCTCCCTCGCTTCACAGGGCTTGTAGATCTGAAAAGGAAAGTAATGGTCAACAGGCAGCTTTCACCCGCTCTTCATGAGACCAGCTATTCCCAGCGCGGGCTGTGCATTCATGGGTGCAGAGTTCGCACACAGGGCTGAGCGATGCTGCTGGAGGAGAACGAGCCCCACTCTCTCAGCCCATCTGGTTCGGAAGCCTGTTGGTTAGAGCAGCTAGCACATCTTCCTCATTTGCTTCAGCTTTTGTGGTGACGGCAAGAAACCCCGAAGAGCTGTTTTCACCACCTCAGAGCTCACTGAATTTGCTTCCTCCCACCAGCTTAGCACAATTAGTAGCAGAAGTCAATCATGCACTTACGAGTGCTGGCCAAAATACAAGCAACAGGAAACTTTGCGTATGAATTTTTTGCCGAAATCATCTGAGCACCACATCTAGTGGTGACAGGTTTCATCCTATCCTTTTCCAGACTCCTAGTTTGGTACCACCTCTAGCCTGTTTTTGTTTTTGTTTTCTTTCTCCCCGAATGACGCGCTTCGCTGCTTTGAGGAAGGATAATTACAGGAAGCTGATGTAGCAATTCTAAGGCTCCAGTCTATCTTGGACAAACAGACGTACCAAAGGGTTTCTCATGGTTTTACTCTCCCATGTTGATTACGTGTTTGCAACTGGGTTTTCACTGTTTTCTACATCCTGATTTACTTGGGTTTTGTGCGCTTTTCTAAGGTAGTTAGATGAGAGAGACGTGTATCAGTTCTATTATTGTTGATCCATTCTTTGTTTTGTCTAAGTTTGCTTCATTTCTTCTCCATAGTTCAGCAATCATCTTACATTTGTCTAGCAGATGCATATGTAGAGCATCCTCCTATGTGACCATCTTCTACTTCAACCTAAACCAGTTAATAACGTCAAGCTGTAATTTTGAATATGAGCCCCTCCTTCACCAACCAATCACATAAGGAAAACAGTAATAGCAGAAAATAAATTCACAAACTAAAACCAGGCTCTATCCTTGTGCAGGGGTTATGCTCTACATCCCATCGAGCATTTAAGGACTATTCAAACAGGAGATGGCCAGCAGCCCCCTGATTTTACTACTTGTACAGACGTGGCTTCCATTTGTCATGTAAAGTCACAATGGCATAGATTTCTGTCATTAAAATTAATCCTATGGGAAGCTTTGCCATTATAGTTACTAGGCTTTTGCCTGGAGTAAAAGGTTATGCTTCAACATTGCGTTCACATCCTCTTCACGCCAATGCATGAAGAGGTACTACAACCACCATCATGACATCATTAGCAAGCATCCATCAACATACTTCTGTAAGTAGCAAAAGGTAGGTGGTTAAGGCCCAATCTTATTACACATTCAGTGTTGTATCCTTTGTAAGGACAGCAAGTCTCTAATTAAAATGAAGCTCCTACCATCAGTCCTACGGTTTACATTAAGCACCAAGCGCATGCTGCAGTGAAGAACTGCTAGGACAGCGTACATAAAATTAAATCTTTTGAGAAGACATTCAAATTCCCACAGGGTAAAAAAAAAAAATTCCCTGGATCAGCAGATCATAATCATACATGGCACTACTTACCAGACTAAAATCTAAACTATGAAACATGTGACTAAAAAGCATGTGGCTTTCCCAACACTACAGCACTGGTGAGGTACTTGGCAGCCTATACCCAACAAGTCAGATCAACTATACAGCCCACTTAATTTCTATTCTCAGAACACAATACCAAACACATCAAAAGAGATCGGCCTCTGATTTATATCCTAAGACAGAAGGTTTTTATTAATAAAACTGTTTCCTCAGAGTTAAATTCCATTAACCATACTTAAGAGGGAATTACTACACATCTTGCTCCCAGGCAGAACCTGACCATTCCACATGTGTTACAAATCAGTATCTCTTTACATTTATTGGTGTGCTGAAGAAAGTCAAAGGATTTTATTTTCCAATTCTGGCAAGTCAGGAATCTTTCATGTTTGAGGAATCATGTTGTTATCAATCAGTTTCTATTTTAAACTTATGAATTTTCATATCAAATAACCAACAGCTACATTTTTATACTAACCGCATTTCTCCATCTTGAAGTAAGAAGCTTAGCTGGCATCACGCTTTTAAGACAGACAGCTGTGAGATACTAGATGCTGTAGAGAAGACCTTAAAGTCCTTTCCATTCTGCATGAGGTGTTTCCCCCTTCTTCTCCCTGTATTTTTTTTTAATCTTGAAAGCATTTCCTACTAATGCATGAAACCTCTGTTATGCTGCATATGGTTTCTATTTTCAAGTCTCTAATGCTTTCAGGAATTTCTTTGATTTCTCTAGTTGTTACCTCATTCTTGTCATTCCTGATTGACACAGAAGCAGCAACCCAAGCCCCTCCTAAGTTTTCTTTCTTTAGTTATGAAGCTGTCTCAATGAATCTGTACAGTACTTCAAAATGGCCTGCCTTTCCTACCCTTCTAGGAATGAAGGTAGGGCCTTAAATATTTGTTGATAACTTTTCATTATATTTGAATAGCATCCAGTTTTCTTACTTGAAGAACTCAGATTTTAACCATTAAATTTACAGTGCACCCAAGGATACTACATTTACACCCACAGACCTAAATCAAGACCTGGGATTTGCGCACAAATGTGTACATACAAATGTAACATCCTCTTCTTGCAGATGGGAGGGAAAAAAAAGAAATATTCTGAAATTCTTGTTTTCAAAATTAGTGCAAAATCAGCTTTCAATGGCAAGTTTCCAAATAATTAGTAGCTCAATGGTAGCTGAATGCCTGAAAATGTAGCTGCACAGAACTCTCCCAAGATTTCATGGGAAGGCCTGTTTCTGCCCTCAGCTTCTGTCCCTCAGTGTATCCCATCGGGGATGGGTGGATGCCTGCACAAGGGAAGAATTTAGCATTGTTCAGAAAGAAGTTGTCCTCTACACAGGAGGCTCTGCTGAAGGACTTCATGGTTCGCTGCATGGGGCAAAGCTATCGGTGGAACACAGCACAAACACAAGGAGCTTCATTTGGAAAATACAATTTATTCCAGAGACTTAATGTTGAAAGATAAAAACAGACAAATACTTAAGGACTAGAGATAGCTCTAGAGATGGTTCTGAAATTATGGAGTGTGCACACACTATAATCTCAGGGAAGGGTATGCTCCAAAGGTATGCCACTTTTTGAAATAAATCAATCTTTTGTCACCAGGTTGCTTCAGTGGGTGTTGCATTTCAAACGCAAAGGAGCACGGAAAGAGAGGGGAAAAAAAAAAAAGAAAAGAAAAAAAAAAGCACCTGATCATTGCTTCATGCAATAACTGGAACAGTAATTTTACCAATTTTACCTTTTAATGTTGATTTTATTTTAACTGGATATGATATGCTCAGAGGTTCATATCAACAGAAAAAACTGCTGCATTATTGCTTTTTGGCAGCTACGTACAATTTCCCTGAATTACACAATCAGCTATTTCATACATGAAGCATACAAGAACAGACAGAGCCACCATGAATTTTCCAACGCTTTGGGTTTATTCCGTCTGCAGACCAGAGTTGGTGCTCTCCAGTGAAACTAAAACAGCCAGACAAAAAGAAAACATTCACTGCGTACAATCTGGTAGGTAGGAAGACCACAAAGCAAAGCTTCTCCCTCATATGAAGTTCTGTGAAACAATCAGTAGAGACAGCAAGTGCAAAAACCTTTGGTAATGTTCTTGCTTCTTCCTTTTCCCACGCCCCCAAAGCTTGGAGGGTCTGCCCAAAATTCTCAGAAACACCCTGAATACAAAAGGATTGTGCGGGTCAAGGTATCTCCACTGGAGACAGCAGTAGCAGCGGATGCCGCATCTTCCCCTGGTACAGCACTCCCACCCTGCGCCCTCACTGCTCCCGGGCTTAATGGGGAACAGCTACGCTGAAAAAACCCTCGGTGTTCAAAGCCTGGCCACTGGTCTAGGTGGTGCCTGGCAAGCATCTGGCAAGCAGAGAGGGGACAGTAAGACAGATTTTAGGGCTCTGACAGCAGTGCTTCTTCAGAAAAGACCTTAACTGAAAACACTGGAAATACCAAGTAATCACCATGTGAGAGGCCTTGGGGTGTATGTTCATCACCATAGCGGGGAAGCAATAAAACCCACTGCCACCCTCTGTTTAGGAGCCCATTTGCAATACTCTTTTGTCATCTTTAACTCCTGCTTGACAAATACACCAGTTCTCTATGGTCAGAAACTAACAGTCATTAGCTTAGAAAATTACCCATTTCCAACAGGCTTCAGCGTGCTCACCCTAAAGAGAAACATATACCCTAATTTTGGACAAGAGCATCTGCTGGGAAGGAAAAGGGGTGCAGGCGGAACGCGCACCGATGCCAGCATCGAGATGCAACAATTCGAACAAAAGAGATTTCAAGATGTCGCACTAACACACACACACACACACACAAAAAAAAAAAAAAATCTTCCTCTAGAAAGATTGCTTCCCCTCGGCAGCGGGAGATGCTTCAGCAGACCGCCCGGACACGCAGAACACGAGTGTCTCCCCCTAGACGGAGCCCGGCAGCAAGCACGTCCCCGCGGCGCGGCTGCTTCACAGGGCATCCCCCCGCGGCACCCACATCGCACCCGCTTC
>NW_009222382.1:52343-102313 GCF_000690835.1 Fulmarus glacialis | reverse complement strand
ATATAAAAAATGCTCTAATAATCCGGTACAAAACAAAACACAATCCTGGGTACGGCCCTACAAAGTTCCATTCACATGAGTAATCTCAAACTAGTTACAAAAGATGAGATTAGTGGGCCTTAATTCATTTATTTGTTTTGATGTTCTCTCTCTCATTTTGTATATATAAATATAAAACCCAACAACTATTTATTAAGCAGGAAGTTTAAAAGCAAACAGTTTAATGATCCTTAATAATCACCAGAGACAGCAAAATAATGCTGTGGGAACAGCTCTAGTTTACTCTTTCTAAAGGCACACATCATGCTTTTTTTCCTGGGCCTTTGGATATATTCTCATGATACATACATGTGTATGTATCATACAAGTCCCAAAAACGTGGACTGAGCCCGAACTTCACATCTCTGGAGGGTCTTGATACCTCTGGTAGCAGCTCTTCCACACCTGATGAACATCATGGGACTCTGCTTCTTATTATCTTAAAAATGGCAGTTTCCCACATTTACACAGCTGTTCCATTCATAGGGCAGATCTTGAAATCTTTTTGAACACTACTCTGAAGTTTCCTTAACTTCTGTGTTCTAATTAAATATGTTTTTCTGCAGGCGTCAAAAACCATGGCTAAAAGTCACAGCAAATTTCTTAACAAACATGCTCAAGAGCTATTGCTTCCCATTGCACGAGGCCAAGGGCCAGACGTGCAGTTCCATTACAAGCACCCTACAGAAACATATAAAAACACTCATAAAAATGCATTTGTTTATATGGCAAAGAGATATGAATGAATTAATAGCCTATACAGAAACTACCACAATATTATTAGAGTTTATTCAACCTGCAAGAATTTTATCGAATCTTAAATCATGTCCCCTTCCTTCTTTCCTCCCCACATGCATCAATGGACTCTTGTGTTTTGGTTTGCAAATATTTAAAGTGGTGTGTCAAGTCCTGCTGCAGAAGCCTGATGGTCATGCCATGCTATGAATAACAGACTGAAAGCAGGGAAAACAGTTCCTAAATCAAATTACTACTCTTGGGGATAAACACATTTCCAAATGATGTAATTATAACAATATGTCACACTCTGCTGAAGACCTCATATAACATTAAAATAAAGAATGAGTGGGTAGGAAATATAAGCAAAGGATGACATAATATTGTTCTGTGCCAGTTTCTGCCTGTTTTCAATCAGGCCAGACGTCAGAAAGTGACTTGGGAGGAAAAAAAAAAATCTCACTAACAATCAAGGGAATTTCTGTTTAAGACAGAGGCCTGTGCACCAAGATCACATTTGACCTTGTAATATAAATAAAGTAACCCTAATGAAGTGTGCACAGAGCCTGGGAAAGACAAGCCCCCCTGCCTACCCCCTCATACCGAGTCCCAAATAAACACAGCAATATGACTTAAGACATGCTTGCAGAAAAGTTTATTATTTTATTTTCACCCCTGTATATATTCCATGCCAGTAAAAACTGCTGCATCACAAGCTCTTAATTTAGTCCCTTTTAGACACAAGGAGACCTTGGATGGTTGATCCTAAACATGCCTGCACTGAATAACTCATAAATGAGCTGACAGAAAACACATATCTCAAACTCAGTCAAATGCTTTGTATGCACAAGTGAAACGAGTTGTATCTGGTTCAGACCTGAATCCTTGGTATGGCAGTAAATCGCATTATCAGCCTACAAAGTGAAGTCACTTGATTCTATCAAAACTGAATAAACTCCATTGTGGCTTTGCTATAATCCCCTTATGAGAACTGTGCGCATCATTATTTACCCAACTGTTATGTGGGTGGAAACAGGAGACGTTCACCTCTGGCAAATATGTGTGCAACTCCTCTCAAGTCAATACAGTTGCACCTGCTTATACCAGCAATGAAGCTTGTCTCTGATGTCAACAGTGATATTATCTAGAGATAAAACAGTTCCTGTTTTGTCTGAAAAATGAAATACTTCAAAATATGTCAGGTCACTTGCAAATCCTGCCCATAAAGGAAAGAGGAAAAGCTTTAGAAGAATTACTTCCATAAAACAAGTAGCTTCTGGGGCCAGAAATCCTGAAGAGATTAAACCCTCCCTGCACTGCCCTTCTGCCAGGAATCTTCCATGACAGCTCTGGAGCCTGCCAAGCCCTGGTTCTTGCTTGGACAACAACAGTGTCCTTATTGGGAGCCCAGAAAAGCTCAGCGCTAAAGACAACTGCCAGGCAAAAAGTAAGCACCTTTCTGCCTGTTTACCAGCATCTTTCCAGGCGCTGTGAGTGATCAACAAGATTGAAGGAAAATCAGTGCTGACTAGAAAAGGAAGAGGAAAAGGGAGGGAAAGTGATGACAAACCAACCAAGCACGTTTCCTCTGCCAGTTCTTTTTACAGAATCAGCCATTCATGCAGTCCTCTTCCCTCGAACTCCCTTCTTCGTCTCTATCACTCCTAGCCTCATTTAAAACTCCTTTTTCTTTTGTCGATATGCCTGAAGTTTCTCCCCAATCTGGCCATTCTCATATATAAAAAAAACCAAGTGAAAACCCAAACCCAAGAAAACTATAAAACCCACTTCACCTCATGCAGCTATCTACTTATCAAGTTTTTTTTCTGTTTTGTTCTGATGTTGTTGGGGTGTGGGGGGGGGTGGTTTGTTTTTGGTTTTGTGGGGGTTTTTTGGTTGGTTAGTTGTTTTTTTTACTATCATCATACTCACTACATATTTGTATTTCCTCTAGCTTTCACATATCTGAGTTATTTTTCATAGTAAGGACTTCAAAACACTTAGTACATTTTGGGTACCACAAATATATAATTATCTGTTTTACGGATGACCACAGTTAGGATTACGAAGAAGCCATAAAACCAAGTTTCCCTTGGGTGAAATTCCCTCCTTCCAGCCAGTTTATCAAAGGAACACAGTTGGCCCAAAGCTCCCACTGTCTACTCTAAAGACAGTTGATCTACCAGAACTTCCATTCATACAGAAAGAGAAGCTGCCCTTTAAATGGAACCTGGCAAGAAATACTGGAACTTTCACACTTCTTGACCTTAAAAATACCAACTAAAAATTGCATGGACTCATTCAGCTGACGTCATTGGCTTGTGTTTCTGGGACTTGCCTCACTTTTAATGGAATACTTGCCCCAGTTTTAATGAACTGGTTGTCCAATGAGCATGTGATGAACCAGGTAGTCTGGAAGGCTTGCCCAGCTCATTCTGACTTGAGACAGGTTGGGTGAGGAATCTGTTCTGTAGAGCTGGCAGCAAAAAAGGGCACACAGTGAAATCTGCAGTTAACATTTCTGGAAATACATGATAATTTTTTATTATTATCTTTATATGATAAGTTGTAATAGCCACAAGCAAGAACCACTTTCCCTATGTGAGACACACTGCATCTGCAGAGAAATACAGCCATACCACAACATGCAATTCATTACTACTATGGGAGAAAGGTACACAGCAGAGTTTGTTTAATTAGTTGCTGATACCGGAGCACAGATATTTGGAGATAATCACTGACATTACTGAAACTTTGCCAAGATTGTGTTCATCCTTCCTCCCTCTACACAGCATACAAATTCACTGAATCCTACGAAATTAAGCATAAGCACTGAAACCAACTCCCTGAAGATTAGTGACTGACTGGGAGGAGCCAATATACCCCATCTGGTCCTTAACCCTCGGGAAATTTGCTCCAGTCAAGTGAATGCTGTTACAAAATTTAGATTACAATTCAGATTATAGAATTTATATTTGTTTTGTTGCACTTCCTACGCTATGTCCAGTTAGCGTACATGAAAAGGAGTGAAACTTTCTTTTAGCTGTATTCAACATCAGCCAAGGACGTGTTTCTTAACACTCTAAATCAAACAACACTACCTTTAATTCCATAATATTTTTCATGCTAATGCATCCCAAAGCTCTTTGTTTACAAGAAGCTCTACCCTGTACTTTAGGATATAGAGTTTCATATTACACCTAATTAAGCTGAGGAGGGAAATTGAAGAGCTAAAACCTGTACAAAGTACCAAGATTTTAAACACTGCTGATTTTACATAAATATTCCCAGGTTCTTTATTTACTTTTAAATGGTAAATATCTCACACCTGCTTTAGACATGTTTTAGAAACATATCTAAAAGTTGTGCTAGTATACTTAAACAGGAGGTATTTAATGTTACCCAACTGCAGTGAATCTTCAAAACCTAGCCTGGTCTGTCTACGTGAATTTCTACTGTCTAAATTTAAGTAATGATTCCCCCCCTCCCCCAGTTTTCATTAACATCATTTCCTTTTTTTGTTTTGCTTTAAAGTCCCTGGCCCAAAAATTAAATTCAATTAAAGTAACTGAATGGCACAAGTCAAGCTAACAGTTTTAAGAAACCCAGATTTCAAAAATTGGTTCAATGTCAAGATATTTTGTTACTCAAGTCAATCGAAGTTGCTAATTCCTCTGATTTTGTGAGTGAATTAAGCCATATACTATCTACCCAGCATATGTGCAAGTAAAAGATCTGGTAAAATGAACAGTGAGATGTTTCTGGAGTAGACTAAAATTTCTTTTGAATTCCATGAAATGCAGTTGATCCAAACTAACTGCTCTTCCTCTCTCTTAATACTCTAAGTGAAATGTTGTATTGCCTTACTCTACATTAATTTAATCTTTTAAAAGATATAGGCTTTTGTCTATGTATATAAAATCTACCAGCTCAAAACTGATGTTTCCCACTTGTGATTTACATTCCAGAAATCTCCCCTGCAAAGGACAATTCATTTACTTTTCACTCCTTCAGATGGTTGTTGAGTAAGCTGTCATATTTGGATTGAATCAGTTCTTCTCATTCGTTTGGCAGCTAGTAATGCAAGAAACCAAAAAACTCTTCCAGTTGATTGAGTTTCCTCAATAGGAGAGCTGGCATTTCCTCGCACAACTCCATTTAAGTGGAACAATAACAATATCAGGTTCCCTTCTAACAATAGCTCCAGTGTTATTTGGCATTGCTGTGAAATATCTCAAGATGAAGAAAAACTTGAGAATTCATGGAGATCTCCCAACAATGTTTTCTAATTCAGAAAAAAAAAAAATTCCAACAATAATAACAACACAGTGCTTTTTTTTTTTTTAATTATTGGTATTCCTAAGAAATAAAGGACCCTTACAAACACTCCTACCTTTAGCATTACTACCTTTCTACTACCACACACTTAAGAATTCAGTCAGTGTTATCAACATTATCATTTCATAGTTGAGGATACTGAAACTAAAAGGATAAATATTTCAGTCAGCTTTGAACAATGACTAAACTACAAGGAAAACACTGAACTTGAGAATCTTAGTTTTCAGATCTTTGCTACTGCATAGACTATGCTAGAAGTTAATCCCAGCTTAATCCAAGAATTTGGTCTGATTTCAGCTACTGGATTGAATACACTACAATGTCTAAGCAATGCTTTAACATTTATTGACCAGCAATACGTACTCATGAACTTGTTACAGGGAAAATGCTGAAATAGAGCAGCCTCACAGTCAGTAGCAGCACACAGTTGTACTAGGTCTGGCCAGGATGGAGTTCACTTTCTTCATAGCAGCTCATATGGTGCTGTGTTTTAGACTGGTGACCAAAACACTATTGCTGACACACCAGTGTTTTAGCCACTGCTGAACACTGCTTACACACCACCAAGGCCTTCTCTGTTCCTCGCTCTGCCACCCTTGTTAGGTTGCAAGGGAACACAGCTGGGGCAGCTGACTTGAATCAACGAAAGAGCTATTCCACACCACCTAACATCATGCTCAGCCATAAAATGGGGCAGGGGTCTGGTGGGGAGGGCAGGGGGGTGAGTTTTTCCAAAGTAGCCATTGCTTGGATACTGGCTGGGCCTCTGTCTGCTGGTGGTGACTGCCCTTGCATCATGTTGGGGGGGAAGGTGTGTTTTTTGTGGTGTCCCCCCCTCCCCTTAAACTGCCTGTATCTTGACCCACACTTTTTTCCTTGCTTTTGCCCTTCCAAGTCTCTCCCCCATCCCTTTTCAAAGGGACTGAGCGAGCTGCCAGGTAGGGTCAATCCACCACAATAGTGGAAGAAGCATACAGTTAGCCTTCAAAGGTACTTTCTCTCCTGAAGAGTACGCAAAGGCTACTACTAATATCATGGATGTCCTGGTGGAGAAATACCTTTATAAGTAGTGAAGCAGAACTGAGGTTCCACGAGTCCCACCGTCAACCAGGACAGCGCCATGCACAATCCTAACACACAGCTGGGTCTATACGTCCGCTCTGCAAGAAGCTTCAATCCCAATTCTTTCGCAGCCTCCCACTGGACAGTCTGACCACAGACTCCTTTTCTAGGCTTGTCAGTAAGTAACAGAGTCAGTAACGGGGGAACAACCTTATTGGGAGGTAAAACTAGAACAGTGAGCACAGAAGTCGATAGATGACACAGCACTGCTAGCACAGGTTACAGCTTGGTAGCTTTACATTGCGCACAATATATCAGAAGGAAATAATGCTTCCTAAAATGATTTGGTAAATGGCACTAACATCTACGTGACCTATCCTAAAAAAGAAGGAAAGCTCAAGCATAGCTTCAGGTCTGAAGTCTGCACATAATACTGGGGAGAACAGAAGAGTCCTCATGCAGCAAAATTAATCACCTGTCTTTAACTGGGCAAAATATTGTTCTGTCATTGAACATGTTTTAACACACAGCAAGTACACATGAGATTATCTCAAAAATATACACTTCTGGGTTATGCACAGGATTACGTTATCAATACGCAACACCAAAGCAGGGCAATCTAAAAGCAATGCTGTTACAGAGATATCCAATATATGGCTTCTGCCAGCAACATTGTAAAGCCTAACTTGATAGAGTTGCAGTGGACTGAGCACTTCTCTTTCTACCATTTCCCCTGGTTAGCCCAAATACATTTAAGTTTCTGCCAGAGGGAGAATCACGACAAACTGGAGCCTCTTCACAACCAGGGAGAAGGATTCTTAGGGCTCTGTGGGAAAACTTTGGGGGGGGGGGGGAAGTGCTTGCCATGCCTACTACACCTGTTAGTCTCCTGAACTTAGTTCTCAGTGTAAACCAAAGTATTTCTCCAAAGACAGTTGACAGCAAGTGTTGCCACAAGCTTCTCAATGTAACAGAGTCTGCCATCCTATGAGCTGAAGAGCTCAGTGGCCAACCAGGAGGCAAATATTCCAACTGCTGAAGTAACTGTTACATGTTGCAGACAAAATGGAGACGTGACACCCCATGAAAATGAACCTGCATTAACAATCCTGTAGATTATTCTTTAATCTATAAGTATTTAGCATCATTAGGATTAATCAGTTAATGAGAGCAATGCCAATGCTTCCAGAGACGTCAGGACAAGGGTGAATGTTCATACATAGGGAGAGACAGAATTAATTTCAGCTCCTCACTCTTCCTTCTCAGCCACAGAAGTAGCTGACAAGAAACAGAAGGCACAGGCTTAAGGGCCAAGGGTGAATTGTAACTGGCAAGTTCACCAAAGCAGCAATCACCTGGAAAGATTCTGCTGTACAGAAAACTAGCGGCAATCTGGCTGTGAGACACTTCACCTTCTGATGCTCAAGGGGAAGCTGAAGGGAGACGAAGTGTATTGTCAGTGAAGGGGAAAGATGATCTCTGAGCACCACAATCACCTTTTGGGTAGAGGCCAAAGACTACTGCAATATCACACACTGAGGAAACAAACAAACAAAACCAAAAAAACAGCCCTAGGCAACATAAACGCAGCTGAAAACCATCCTCCCCATGAATCCTTCTCCTCCTCTGAATTCAAGTCATTCTGGACTTAGGTGGAAAACTGAGATACTGCCTTTTGTTAAATTATGATGAATACTTACGTTTCTGTGGTTCTTCAAAACCACTGAGAGCGGCAAACAAAAGACACTATTATTCCATTTTACCCCACTGATGCGAACAAAGTTCCTCACAACCACAAATATTTATATTTGTCTCTTCACACCTAAAAGCTTTGTGAAAATTTATTAGACAGACTTTTCACTCCTTAACAGTTCAACTAGTGCAACTACATAAACTGGAATCTCGACAGAGTACAGCTCACCATTTGCTACATCAAACTTTTAAACGTTGGATCTACTGTTGAGGTTGGCTAGTAAGAAAAAAGTGTGTTTCTGCATGTGGTTATTCCTTTCCTTTTAAATGCTAAACTAGATGCTTAAATATTACCTCTCTCTCTCACAATGAGGTCTTTTGTCATTTAAAACAAACACCCTACGAAAAAAAATAAGGTCCGAAACCTTAGCAGTTGTTACTCAGCATTGCTCCATTTCCTTCAAGCAAATTATAGTGATTTATACCAATACACCAACAGAGGAGGTAGGAAAAAATAAGCATAAAAAAAAGCTCTTAAATACAAATTTTGATCTGGTTTCTAACTCATGCTGATCCCCACTTCTAAAGGCAGCCATAGCCAAGATCTAGGAGTGCTTCGTAAGATCAATAGCAATAAGCTTAGCTCAAAAATGAGTGAATAATATGACAGGCTGCTAATGCCAGAGTTCGTTGCTCTTCACATACCTACATGTTTCACAAATGTTGAAGAATAAAATATCTCCTTTAGCCAAATTACATGCTTTGAGGTTGAGGAACATCAGCCAAAAGCCTAGTTTTTGAGCAAAGATTAGCAGCATAGCTTGTAGTAAAAAAAATTAAAACACACTGGCTCAGATACAACTCTCCAGACATGTGACTTCTAATAAAGTATGTTATCCACGCACTGCTAGACAGCAGATGTTTCAAACAGTTGCCATTTGAACCAGGAAAACAACATTGATGGATGTTTGTTATTTTAAACTCCTACCAGGCACCCCAAGCTACAAAAAAAGGAGCAATGTGATATTTTTCATATTTATGTAATTTGTTAATTTGTCTGTTACTCCAGAAACAGGTAACTTATCAAGATAGTCCAAAGAAAGTAGAAAAAATAAAGCATAAGAAGCAAACTTCCAGCAATTTACTAACACTGTGGAACAGATTTGTTCCATCAAGAGGCTGTTTGAAGCCTTGTTAACTGCTTGATCTGTTAATCTCAAAGTATGAAGTTTTAAGTCTTCAATGCAAGAAAGGACGCCTGGTAAAAATAGGTAGTAGCACCCACAGGAAGGTGCTAGCCTTCGAGCCAGGCCACTATAAATACAGAGGACTAAAACAAAACACATGCAAAGGCTAAAGAAGGATCCCCCTCCTCCCTCACGCTCCACTTAGCCTAGCAGGAGCAACCTTTTCCGAAAAGGTGCTAATGAGTCATAAAAGATGAGCCGGGAACAGCACGGTGTGTTACATGTTCCAACACGCATCAAACATACAACCAACACTTCCATGTTTTGAACACTATTTCACTTGTTGTTTTCACTTCCTAACCAATAAAAAGAGCAAAGCAAAGCAGCGCTGAAGCACCGAATAAAAAAGAGGTTGGGTGGGAAAGTTTGTAATACCCAAACAAAGGAATATTTCCATAAAAAGAAGAAAATACCTGCTGCCTTCAAAATCTCTCAAAAATGGTTTAAAACAACAAAAACATTTCAGTCTGTAGAGTCAAAGGTCACCATTGAGCAGAAATACAAAGAGAAAAGTGACACTTACATGGATATCTCTCCCATTTTCATATTTTATTTAGGAACAACAAAAAGCTGGTTGCCATTAGTCAAATAGTTCATGGTTTTAGTTGCACCCACGGCTTCTACTGCTGCATGTGCAGCAGCCAAGGCTCAGCTCTGAAGAAATTAAAGCATATCAGAAACCAAAAAAATTTTATATTAGACAAAAATTCAAAAGTGCCAGCATGCAAAGTTTATTGGCATAACTGACAGAGGCAGATGCAGCAACATGAGAACACTTTCAAAACACGTGAGGAAGAAAAAAAAATTGGAAGCTTTGGGTGAGAAAAAAAGTCTTTTTCCAGCTGCAGTACTTTGGATCCAAAGGGGTCTGAGACAATAAAACAAATACTCATTTTCCTTCACACTGGAAATTCAGAGTTCAACTGAAATGCAAACAGAGTGGAAATGGCACTTTGCACTTCTTTTACAACCTTCTTTCTTTAGAGAGGGTAGCAAACTGACGCTGTTGTTAAATAGGCAGGTCTAATCCCTATTTCACAGCAAAGACATGCTGTGACTTGTCTATATTAAGAACTAAGTCTAGGACAAAGGCAGAACAGATTTCAGACCTCGTGATTTCTACTCTTAAGACTGTCACCACAAGGCCACCTCTACTCACCGTAAATACAGCTATTACCTGTGGAATCCTCCCAAAATCCTGTTCTGAGATGATACCTAAATTTACCTCTAACCAAAGACTCAAGGAACTGAGAGAGACTTGACAGGGTGTTTGTTTGTAGGACATGTGTAGGCAGGAAACATGAATAGTCTTATAGAAAAGCTTTCTAGTAGTCTTATAGAAAAGCTTTCTACTTCAACTCAAATTACAATCCACAGTTTCTCCAATAAAAAGCAAGGAAGAATCATCCCTAAGTGGGTATCAACAGGATAGTCACCACAGGAAGAGGTAACGTCGCACTGCTGACATGCACGATTAACACTACACTGCTCATTCTTGATCCTGTTTTGTGGTACTTTAACAAACCTATGACTTGTTTGGGCTTTTTGAAGGAAGCTTTTGATAGAAGTCACACACAAAGGTTAATTTCATATGCTTATGTTTATAATCATATACATAAACCTGTCAAGTTTAAATACTCACCCCAAAAGATCATTTATCATGCCTTCTCATTTGTGTAAATGCTTACTGAGAAGCACAGAACTGGAGTACTGAAGTCCTCTATTCTTGGACATACAAGAAAACCAGCAATGTGGTAATGAAAAAACAGGGTCACAGCAGCAAGGCTATAATCCAGTATAATGCAGGCATGGCGCTTGAACTATAAAGGCGGAGAAATATGTTAAAATCCTGGCTTAAGATAGTCAACAAGGCCATTTTTGCAACCTTAAAAGGGAAATACACAACTTCTTGCCTGTCCACAGACAATTAAAAGGTCAGTAAAAGGCAGACTCTCTTCATGCTTTTGTATCCTGCCTTGGAATAAAAAGAAAAAACTAAGCCTGACAGCATGAGCTCAAGTACTCTTCTGGCACACTGCAAAGGCAATCAATAGCACTGAGAACACCTGTTACTCAGATGCACTAAAGAACAGCAGATCTCTGAGGCTTTCTGCACTTTTTACTTCCAGCTCAAGAGCTTTAGGATAAACACAATGTACACAATGTAAAAAAATATTTTAAATTATTCTAAGCATATGCATTTTTTTCCCAAAAGCATAAAAAGTCTGTGCCTGCAGATGATGAAAGAATTCTGGATTGCCTAAGGAGACAGACATTGCATATTTCTTTGGTACAGTTACAGCACATGTAGCAGAACTTTGCTATTTATCCCAGTCCAGGAAGGACTCAGCAAGGGCCAGCACCCCAGCACATACATTGGTTTTGTGCTGCAACACAATATCCACAATACTGTTGACTGAAATAACTGAATTAATTTCATAGAATGGTAGAATACTAGCAAATGAGAAATACAAGCTTTGAAAGTAATAGGTTTCTCCTGTTTACCAACAAGACTTCTTTCAAAAAGTCAAAGTCATTCACCATACCAGCAGAAAGTCCATTATTCCCAGTTGACAGAGTAATTCACTGTTGATAGGACGGAACTATTTTCTAGTCATTACTTTTCTTGGGTAGCCCCACCCCTCTGAATATACTGAGTATTTTACAGACTGGCATTTTGAAAACTAGACCAATTTAAAGCAGTCAGATGCTAAGGTGCAATAAGAGGAACTCAGCTGAGCTGATGTAACAGATCAACTGCTGCCGAAAACAGGTCCTGTACTCCCTCCTCCTCTCAGCACTCCCCTTTCCAGCCACACATTCCTGATGCTTTCCTTGTATCAGCTCTGATATTCATGTGATCCTTCAGTGAGTCAATTCACTGGCAGAAAGCTAATCTATCCAGAATGAGCCTTCTGCAAGTTGGTAACCTCAATCAACTTACCAAGGGATCAGACGAACATCAGAACAAGCGAGGGAGGAAAAAGAAGCAGGACTGCTCCTAGCAGGAACAAAATGCTAATTTGGCTTGGCTCTCTCTTCAGATCTGATCTTTAATCTCTCATGAACATCAGAGAGCCGAATGTAACTTTCATAATTAGTTATTAAGTTATTAATGTATTTTGTTACCTAAAAGGATTCCATCCTGTATCAGAACTCAGCTAGAGATTCTTGCAAATGTATTGGTTCTGTCAGTGTAAGAAGAATGCTGAATATTTGCTATCTGCAATCCTTACTCATGTTAAGCAGTAAATTTTTTCTGCAAGTAGCACCAGTGAAGCCGATAGAACTGTTTTCAGAACATGGTATCGTTTTATTGAAAGGTAGTAGAATATGGTCTCACTATGAAATGTGTATTCAGCAATCCCCTCTCTCTAATACAACTGCTATTTAATCTTCTCTATGAAAGTCACAGAATCATAGTGTCTCCATATAGAGAATCCACAAGAAGGCAAAGCTGCTTGGTAATCTGTAGCTATTTTGAGTGCCATTTTTCTTACAGTGTCTGTAACCTAATTATAATGAATTTGTCTTCAGGATAAACTAATTTATCATTGTTCGTCATGGTTCACATTGCCTCGTCACTCAGTTTGATTAACAACACATTATTTAAATTAACACCCTGATTTGCTGCATACTTTCATCAACATCACTTTTCCCGTGAGAAATTGATTTGCCTTTCTACTTGTACCTTAAGAACAATGTGGTAAGAAGTAATTCTTGCCAAGTAACATTTATGCTTATGTATGCAAAACACATAACTCCTATTAATTAAAAAAAGTTATCAATGCTGCAGTATGATTTTAAAAAGTCTCTCTCATTGTATTATTTAATTTCATACCAAAAAGATGTATTGTTATTCAGAGAGAGAACTTGTATGGTTATTCCTTGCATAATGAGATCAGACTACACTAAAATATTATTCTCACAAACATCAATATTATGAGGTTCTTAGTTTAGTTGTATGAAAAATGCAATCTCAAATTTTTTTTTGTGATCCTGTAACATGAAAACACAAATTCTGTCCTTCCATAAGGACCTAGGCTCCCTGATTTCTGAACAGAGAAGTGTACTCAATTTCCTGAACCTTCCCCCCAAAACTTCAAAGAAACTGGATAAAATTTCACAAGCTGGAAGTCTCTTTCTGAACTCCAAACACCTCCTGTTTCCAGGGGGGCTCAATACAGCATGTTAGCCCTGCTCACTGTATGTGGGTACCGCCAGAGGGTCCCAGAAGCACATGCATCAAAGCAAACCACTAAGGAGTTGGGCAAAAAACTTCTGGTTTGAGCCTTTAAAAGGTTCATTCCAAATACAAGCAAAGATACTCAAAGTAACACGTACTGCTTTTGAGTGTCACTACACACTCCAGTACACCAGTGAGTTTTATATGGTCAGTAGCATGCTTTTCACACTGGAAGTTCTGAGGCAAGAGCTACAGGCACCCTAATTCATTATACATGAAGCACTTGAGCCCTCCTTAGTTCACAAATTACATACATACAGTTCCAAAGGGGTACATCATTCTTCACTAGAGACAGCTTAAACAGAAGGTTATCAATATCACCAATACTCCAAGAATAATAGCTTAGATTTGAGTTCATAAGAGTAACCAAAAGGTAATTACCCAAAAGGGTAATCTACTGATAAAATAGCAGTCCATTCTTTTACCAAGATAAATTATGTTACCAACACTGGCAGGAAAAACAAATACTAAAATTTCAGGATCAGTGTGATCTTCAGCTAAAAAAAAAAAAACCAAAACAAACCCCAAATCAACCCCCAAAACAACCAACAAACAAAAATCAATAAAAAACATTAAAGCACATGCAGTGCCTCAAATAAAGCAATCCTCTGTGTTAGGAGAACATCAAACTACTGTTTATTTAACCTAGAGACCGTTCCCAAAGCAGGACTCAATTAACAAAGTCAAGGCTTCCACCTTGTTACAGGCATATACTGGCATTCCCCATGCTTTCACCATAGCCTGCCTTTTTAAATAAGCATTACTGCATTCAGCAAAGAAGGAGCTCTGCTCTTCTTCCGCAACAACCCTGTGAAATACTGTACAATGAAGTACGAGCTGCAGCAGAGAACTGAAAATTCAAGCTCTCCACTTTTCATGGTCTTGTGCAAATACATCTTTCTTAGATGCAACATCGGGAGCTACAGACTGACTGCGTGCTGATGGCAGGAAATTTGGAGCCAGGTCTCCCAGGTTTCATTTTAGCCAGCTTTTGATTTGCTATGTGATACTAGGCAAGTCACTTCCCATTATTTATTTATAAGTTACATCTAATTATCTAGAAGGCCTAATTAGCTCATCTGGAAAGCGATTTGAAATGCACAGATGAAAGATAGTGTGTATTTCTCAACTCTTGTCATCTGTGCCAATAAAATACTTATTTCACAACAATTAGATCTAATTGTATTTTTGATAGCTGCTGCCTCATCCCTAGAAATTCCAGCTCTGGAAGTCACAAATAGACTCATCGGGATGCAATGTTAATGAAGCAGTATGTGAAACATCTATAGATAAGGTTAATATTCTAAACATCTAACTAATACTCTAAACGTCAAACTTTTTTCCCAGTTGGGTTTCCACTCAAATGGAAACTTAAGTGATTTGTTTTTAAACTGTCTCACATCTCTATCACAGTATAAGCATTTCCAGCACTGCTTTAGGTTTGTCTGAAAAAAAATTGGCCTAAGAAACTAAATCTACTCTTAAGATTGACTAAAATATTCTAGAAAGCTTTAGTAATTATGTCTTACTATTTCATGTAGAAGCCCTACATTCACTTTCTGAATTTTTGCAAAAGATTAATAGGACCCTCAGACCAGACAGAAAGCTTGACTTTGGGACAGGGACCAGGCGAGATGGGCTGAAGTAAAATGGAGACTAAGAGTAGGCAGTCTGCAGCGCTATGGGGGTTGCACCTCCCATGCTGTAAGTCATGAGCCAGCCTGGAGGAGGGATTCCGATAAACCACAAATAGGAGAAGAGAGGCTTACTGAACCCAACTACTCTCCCCGACCAGGTCTAGTGTCCTGTCTCTACAATGGCTGGTACAGGATGTTTCAGCCAAAAACGTAAGAAATTATGCAGGAAACAGCTACGGAGTAATCAATTCAGCATGCGAATCTCTTGTTAAAGAAATGAAAGTTAAGTGCCCATGTCCTGAAACACATACACCCATCTGTTAAGGTTTTCTACATTCTAATCCTGACTATTTTTAACCAAGTATTTTTTCCTTCTCCGTATGAACTGGGATTTCAAAACAAGCCCAAATTTCAATGTTCATTTTGACTGTAAGTATTTTGTGGCCCAAACCACCTCATCTTGTGCATATGTACTGTACACACATTAGCCTAATGGGTTCCCAGCCTTAGTCGCATTCTACTCCTGGAATAAAGAGATTTAAATATAAAACTAAGTATAGTCAGTCTTGTTGGCATGACTTATTTTTTTAAAGCCAAATTATTTTCAAACACACACATCATTTTAAAAAACACAAAACACACTATTTTAAGTAAGAAAACAGTGCAACTTTTAATACAGCACAACCAAGACAAAGTCATGTGGTTTACAATTTCCTCTGGATGAGGCCCCATCTCAACACTTCATTCACTCATTTGGACAAAAGAAAAAAAAAAAAAATCTTGCTTCGATTTACTCTGTCCCCAGTTGCTGCTGGCAAACAGATCTGCTGTCAGCTTCCTGGAAGATGATCTCCCACAGAATCAGGGAGGTGTTGCTGTTGAACAGGGAGGTGGCTGCTGCTGCTGCAAACACAACTCTCAAAGTAGCAGAGAAATCTGGCTCCATCAGCAAGTGAAGGGTGTGAGGCAGAGGAACCTGTGACTGACATGACTGCACAAATGACCACAGACATGGTCAAACCAGCTAACCGTCTTTGTACCTTTCTTCTCTATACTTGCCCATACTTCTGTTGTTTATGCTTCCCATTGTGTTACCCCAGAGAAGAAAAAGGAAATTAGATTTTTTTTTGTTGGATACAACCCAAGTGGAAAATACATTTTTCCCTCCCCTGCTTGGCTCCGTGGTCTCTCATTCCCTCATTTCAACTACATCCATGTTTTCTCACCAAGTGGTGGGGAGAATGCTGCTGCTATTCAAATTGTTGGTCCTATTATAGGTTAATAAAGTCAGTTTTGGCTCAGAACACAGGTGTGGCAAGAGGAATAATGTCCTCATTATTGTTCCTTTTTCTTTTTTAAACAAAACAAAAAAACTAAGAACAGCTTTTATAAAAAACACTGCACACACACCTGCCCACTACAGCGTAACTCTATGTGTTACCTTTCTCATCAGTGATGAGCGATCAGTATTTCTTTCAAACACAGGTATTAGGGAGACAGTATTTTATTCTCTGAATTTCTCAGAAGATGTGGCAGGAACCAATAACAGCCAAAGAAAATTAAAATTAAATGTGGGAATCTGCATGAAATTTTCTGTACAGAAGGGACACAGAGTGGGGACACAGGTGTTAAAGTGAATTTGAAAAGTTTGGTACCTCTGGGGCCCTACTTGGTATGCCTGCACTCTACTCCAGCAGCTACATTCCCTTTCTGTCCTGTCATACCACAGGATTCAGCTTCTGTTCCCAACTCATCACAACCTCCAAATATCAGAGGCACATCCCCAAAGTTACTGAAGTGATGCAAATTCAATAGCCCCTCACTTTTAAACTGACAACGTAACAAATAGAAATAAGGAGTTGAAAATACATCTGACATTGAACAGTGACTATACCTGAGTATTTAAACTTATGTGCATGAATAAATGGTGCGTAACTCATTGGGCAGAGGAAACGAGGAGAAGGGAGAGTCTTCAAAATATTTGATGCCTCTTAACTGCAGGACCCAGGAATACAGTATGTAACACACGGTACGTAACTCATGCTTACGTCTCACTAGCACAGGTAGGTACTACAAGCACTACTGTCACACCAACATGATGCTCAGCAACCTAAGTCAGGGAAGTTATAAGGCCATCAGACCATTCCACATCCCTCACTGCCACACAACCCTACTAGGAGTAGGTGCACCTTTTATTTCTTCTTCCTCTTTCATGCTGCAGAGTATGCCTGAAGGTTACAAACTAATACAGATGTACAAAAAGATCTGGATGCTTTTGTATCTGGTACCTTAACAACACCTACCATCAAAGAAGAGCATTTTCAAGGAAAAACTTCTGTCTTTGCCATCTTATCAGGCACTTGAGATCCTAGCCAAAGGGCAAAAGTAGAATATGGTGCTTCTGTGTGATGTGCATGACATATGAGTCAAGTTTAACCCTGCAGTATGAGCAATTCAAACATCACAGATGTTTGTTTCTGTGTACTAGTCTGAAAGTAAAACTTACTAAAAAATGCTAACATGCTTCCATTGACCAAATTGAGAAGAGCACAAGAAAGTACTACGCAGATAAAATTGTTTTAAATAATTAAACAATATTTCACTGTTTGTAAGTGGTTACCGGTAACAGAGGAAAACTAATGTTCTGTCAAAAATATATTTTTTTATCTGACATCTCACAACATAACAGGAAGGCAGACTTCTGTGCTTTTAGCTTACAAGCAGCATCATATACACTGCTGTATCTGAATCCCTATATGCAGTTACAAAAGCAGGAAAATTACTTAAGAAACGTGAATGGGTTGTAAACAGTTCTGCATTATTTCTCTCATGACTATAGCACCCCTTTTGCCTGGGCCGAACACAAGGGAGCCTGTCATTCTTCACTGCTGCAACACCAAACAAAAACATTCCTCTTTCCTGCATTTTTAATTATCAGCTCAACTGGGAATAAAACTAGTTGTATTACGATCACCAAATAGACAATGCAATTAAATAACTGCACAATAAATTTTTGGGTTTTCGTAAACTTAACAAAACTTTTCAAACAAGTTTTTCCACCCTTTCTCATAACACAACGTAACTATTTTTAAAAACTATACTTTTCTGCAACTGAAAAAAAATGGAAAAAGATCATTAAGTGTCCGTTTTCATATTATTATTCAGACAATTAAAAGGTGCATCACCTGCAAAGCACTTTGCTGACATATAATCTATATTTCAGTTATTATTTCAATAACTTAACATTAGCTACAGTTAAAACCAGAAACAGTTCACTGCGTTCAAATCAGCTGGCATTGTTGTGACAAATGGACTGGGTGGAAGACAACTGATTACCTTTTCTCTTTTTATAAATAATTCTGCAACAGCCTAGTACCTCCGCTGTGATGTCAAGCTGCCCTGTCTGTGGGTATTACTGCCACTGAAAAATTTTCTCATATCAGGGGGATCTTGTATGACAGAGCCCTCTTGCCTACTCCTTCACCATCACATTTCTCCACTGCAACACAGAATGGCAAAGCCAGCTGCTAAAATAAACCCACAGAGGAAATGGAAGCTTGTTCCAACAGCCCTCCTGTGGCTCTGAAACACACCAGGCAGCAGCTCAGCGAGGACCCGGGAAGCACAGGAAAGGCTGAAAGACACTTTTGCACAGTCCCAGTAAACCACACTGCCAGTGCTTCTCAGCTGTCTGAAAAAATACGTTAAGGCTACTGGGCAAGGTGAACACATGGCAGAAATTAAACAGACTGAAGAAGCAGAATTTTAAAAAGCAGTGATGCTGTATCAGAGCTTAGCCCTATGGCATTGTTCCCAAAGTTTCTTCAATATTTATGGAACATTTATATTATATTTATAAATATAATGCACAAGAAGGAGGCTTCTCAAGACATCAAGTCTAGTCTCCTGCTATCAGAGCTGCAACAAAATATAGTACTTTCCTCAAGCTGACCAAAGTCCACTTAGAAGTCACTACTCTGGGCAGATGTACAACTACACTGCTAACTGATGACACAACCAATTATAATTTCCACAATAAGTACTTTTCAACTTAGCTGGTAGGTTTTTGTACTGTCAGAGGAGTTCAGCTTATACTTCACCTCTCCTGCACAGGGAAAAGCCCTATGTTCCTATCCCTTCGTAACTTTAACTTGGTACAGTAAACAAGCAAAGGTCTTTCAGTCTCCTCTCAAAAGAGAGGTTCCTGACAATAGTTGTAGCTCCTCTTTAAACTAATTTCTTCTTGATGTCTTTTAAACACTGTTGATTTCCCACCAAGTTCTACACCAAGTCTCAAGAGTGCCTTGTGAGATGGCATTCAGACGTGTCTTTATCTGTAAGATGTACCTCTTCTAAAATCACATTTTCATTTTACCCATGGATGTCTCAGTCCTCTCCAAGAGACTAGCCTACACAACACTATTTTCCCTGTTTCCAAATGATGACTTTACAAAATAAACTTTTCTTATTAGGACTTAAGTGCATGACCTTGCACTATTTACCATGCTGTTCAATGACATTTTCTACTGAGCCAATCTTCGAGGGCATTCAACTCCTGTAGCATACTTCACTCCTCCTCTGTACGGGTATCTGACAATACAAAAGGAGGAACTTTCACGCTACTGAATCCCTAAGACACTCCAAGCCCAACTTGTATAGAACTGCATTTTTATTATATATTTGAAATTTCTGCACTTTAGTTTGTAGGAGGTAAGAAGCTGATTATTTTTAAAAGTGAAAACAATCACCTATCTAACATAATTTCCCACAGAATTATTTATTAATATATATTTTAGAGTGCAAAGCCCAAGAGCAGCTGGAAATATGTTTGGCATTTTACATTTCTCAGATTGAAAAAGGCAAGACTCCTAATTGTTACTTCCCCATTCCTACAAGTACTTATTCAGGTATTTAACTTTAAGCATGTGAGCAGTGCGGGAATTAGAACACCTGCAGAAGTGTTTGCTGGACCTGAGCCTAAAGCAGAAAACTGGGATTTAAGATTCCTGGGGTTTTATTCCTGGCTCTTATTAAGAGCTCCCTTTGCAACATTTTGTACTGGACTTAGTTATATTTCTCCCATCTGCAAACAAGGAATATAATCAATCTATAACAGAGGGACATTTTAAAGCTTAATTAAATGGTATTAAAGTGCTTTGAAATCTTTAGATGAAAGGTGCTACATAAGAGTGAAATAGCATTATTGCTATTTTCATTTCTCTAGCAGAGTTTAATAGCGAATATTTTTTTCGCCCTCATGCCCTGTGTATAATAGAGATCTGTCTCAGCAAGAACCATATATAGCTACAGGTTGGAGTCAGGAGATGCTAAAATACTTAGCCAGTGCAGACAGACTTCACTGTATATGAACTGTTATTTTTTTTAAAATCAATCCTATCAACAGATGAGCTAACCTAGAGCAATCTGTAACATGATTAAGTTCTCTTTTCTATCTTAACTTGGAAAGATACATTACCACCTTCTGGACATTAATAAATATTAAATCATATTTGATGATTTCATTAATAGTTAGAGTTCTGACCAACATTGACCAAATTTGTTCTTTCAAAACTGCTACAGAAAAAAACCCCCGATCTTTACCAAGAAGCATCCAAACAGTATTTTAACACTGACTGTTCACGCCTGTTATACAGCTTTCTAGACAATGACTTAAGCACAAAATACCTCTTTCTCTAGCTAAGCTTGCCCAACCTTGCAGCAGAAGTAAGCAGATGAAAGAGCAAAGCCAAATGCATGACCAGAAGGTTCACCTCCACCTTATTCTTATACACTGACAAGCAGGTGACTTGGGCTACAACTGCTGCCCACAGGCAGGAATCAGCAGGGGTTGCAAACTACAGCCTTCGTATGTGGTCCATTCTTCCTCAAGGAAAAGACAGCAGGATACAAAGTTTCCCATGGATCTAGCCCATGAACTACCGGCTGGAACACATCAATGCATAAATGCAAGTGTTTGAAGAAAAAACCCCCCATCCCTCAAAATGCCAAAATAACAAGAAAAAGATGACAAGGGAAAAAAAAAAAGTAAGGCACTGTACCCAAAACAAATAACAGCTTGCATCAAATCTCTATTTCATCACAATAAACCTACGGCAAAAAACATGACTGATTTTTTAACCACTGCGAATGAAAACAAGATGCAACAATTTTCTAGACTCATTAACATCAAAAGGACTCTTTTATGGTCTCTTTCTATATTTGATCAATATTCCTACATTAATTGGAAAGGCTCCAGTTATTCCACAATTTTCTTCCTGGAGCATAAAATCAATTCTTCAAACAGAACTCATCATCATTCTTCCAAAGGTTTTAAAGCCAGAACAGGCTATATTACACTTGGAGTATTTTGCTTGTTTGTTTGCAATAGGTTAAGAATTTTGAGGGCCTGTTGAATCTTCTCTCATGGTTAGGGGCACCTACAGTTTTTCATCACCTTCTTAAGACGGTCATCTACTTTCACCACATTTATAAGAACTTTTTTTTTCCATCTTCTGTCAAATCTGGCTGAAACTGGCCAGAAGTTCAAAGGCAGTTTTGCATGCAGATTCACAAGCACATGCATACACATGTGTCTTTCATTACAGTAACATGAGTTCAAACTACGAAGTTGAAATTTGGGGAATGTAACTCTGGGAAAACAAAAAGGTATCAAAAATAGCGAAAACCGTTCCACCCATGCCAATGCTTACCTCTATTTTTCACCTTTAGATACTTGATATACAACTTTCACTTCATTTACCATCATCCTGTTCATAATTTTGATACTACAGAAGCACACAGCACCAGTAAGTGGGATAGATCAATCTACTGAATAAGCCCTAGAGTCAGGTTTCAGCAAGCTAGTAATGAAATCAAACCCATTTTGCAAACAGAGCTCTATCTACAGGTGTGTCTCATGGTTGGGTTCCCTCATTTCTTATTCTCCTTTTCTGGTTAGCTCTCAGTATTGGTAGGAAGAGAACCTGTCCATTCCAATTTTCAAAATCTTGTGCTCACTGCTAAGCGAAGGTATTCAAAATGCTTTGATAACCCTTGCAAACCTAAAGAGATTAAATTCACTGCTCAGATTACACGTGTGTTTCAAAGAATTATTGACTGGTTGATCTACGGAAGTATATTTACAGACACTACAGAAAATTTATTCCAGGCTTTTGGTCATGGGAAACACGCCAAAATACTAGTCATCTCCCAAAGCGTAAGTCCCCATCAGTTGCAGGGTGTGATTAAACATTTAGAGAACGCTGCCTGCCATTCAGAACAGATCTCCAAGATCAGCCAGTCATTCTTCATATTCATAAATACGAAAGCACTGCTGCTCATTGAAAACTTGGCTGTTGTCACAGTTTTAAAAAAAAAAAACAAAAAACAAAAAAAAAACCAAAAAAACACCCCCACACAAAAAAACCCACACCACCAACCAAAACAGTTTAAAAAAAAAAAAAAAAAAAAAAAAAAAAAACAAAAAAACACCCAAAAAACAATCAAAATACTAGAGCAGTTAATCCCTGGAAGGCCTTGTGATCACATTCCTTGACATCTTTGATAAATATGGAAATAACAAAAACGTTCTGACTTGTTAAACCTGCAGTCTATTTCATGCCTTTCCCGGCCCCGACATGCACAGACTGCTGACTTGGCACGCCCAGAGGACCTTTGCTCACCTTTCTCAATAGACCCATGCTGATAAGTCTGAGCTTCCCCAAGAGCAGAACAAAGTCATGCTTATTAAAATGTTTATTCAATTCATGAAGTAGAGCAGTGCTCTCATGAAAACAGATGTCAGAGCAAGAGGAAAATCTCCATAGGCACAAGTATACAACCACAGACAACAAGAGAAATTAAAACTGGAATCTGAATGACTCTTTAAAAACTGACTAGACTAAAATGTCTTCAGGTTTTATGGAACACCAACCTCTAAATATCACCTACTTATGTGCGCTGATGAAAAAGATTGTGTTAACATGAAAGAGCCAACTGTATAAAATTTAACTCGCTGTTATCATTTTTACCCTACAGTATAATTTACTAGCGATAGGTTCATATGACAATGAACAAAACATGTAGCCAGATAGCTTAGAATGTTACATATAATTGATTTTGTATAAATATACATTAATATATTTATCAGGTTTAGAATATTACAGTATGCATGAGTTCTACAGTATCTTTTACCTTGGCACACCCAATTTATTTTTTTATACTCAGCACAATAGATTGCTTCAGTCACAGGAATAGAAGATAGTAATATAAAGGGTGTGGGAGAAAAACCTCCAATGCCTACATACTACTGATTACTAATTATTTTGAAAAAAACCCAACCAACCACAGATTAATGCAAGTTCTGCAAACTAAGCTGTTTTTCACAGGAGGTGTCAAGATGGTTGATTGTGTCAGCCTAGCTTTCAGCTGTCTTATTTGAAAAACAAAAAGACACTTTTGACACTTATAGATTATGTGCTTTTGAAAGGTATATGACACATTCACAGCACTTCAAAATGGAAAATTGTTTCCATGAGACAAGATAATGTTAGTTAAAGGATTACACACAATCTAGTCACTTCTCCAGTCAATGTCTGAAGATAATCTTTTAACAAACTGAATTTGCACAGCTATGTGTGTTTTCTCATTTACAAAATGAGAAAACCCATTCTGCACATCATCCCGGAACCTAGATATCTGTCAATCATTATAGCTGAGTGCGAGTTTATAAATTATAACATAACAACTTACATTTATAATATTATAACTTAAATTTACAATCTGAATTATGTCCTTAGACAAGTGGCAGTGGGGTATGAAACCAGTTGAACTCTACTTTAGCCATCTCCTCAAGATACCCTAAATTTACCCTAACATTCAGCCTTGCTCTCCCAGGAGTACAAATTCCTTCTTATTCAGCATCTCTAGATTAAAACAAAACCAAAAACCTAAGTATATAAGAAATTTTTATCTTAATTATTAATGCAGTTATGCCAATTGTTGACTACATGATATTAGCACACAATTTTGTATTAAAATGATAATTTATATTAGAAAATATTCCCAACAGAAGTTAAAGATGATCAAGTACTTTTTCAAATGCTCCACAGTATTTCTGGAAAATATTTGTTTCTAATTGTAAATTTTCAGGGATAACCAAAACTACAAAACAACAAACAAGCAAGGCAAAACATTGCCTACAGGATTTTTTACATATAAAAGCATGAAAAAAGGAGACTGAATAACGCACCACAGTTTGATAATATTAGATTCACAGGAAACCATTTAAAACACATTTGCAATAGGAGCAAGATGGAAGGACTTCAAAGTTCAAGTTTATTCTAGGTGATAATAGTGTGCAATATGGTCACATTTGCTCCTGTGAAAATTATGAATAGAAGGGTGCCTTTATTATTTTTCAACTTAAATGCTCGGTTTTAATTTTGTGACTTTATATACAACAGCAGAGAGAGGCATAACAAAGCAAAGTTAAAGGAATTTGACTACAGAGAAAATTGAAACAGGTCAGTTTATTTTCATTACTCAAGCCAAATTAAAAGCAAGATGAAACAAAGGCAGGCATGCAGATGGCTGTATTCTTAAAAATGCATGGGTTAGCCCACTAAAACACCATTTTCTTAGCCACACTAGAGAGACCATCCCTACTGTGCAAAAACTCTACTGTTTTAATGTAAAAAGCAGTAGAGAGGAAAGAGAAGAAAAAACAGAAAAGGAAGGACAACAAGATGAGGCAGTAAGTAACACAATCATGGAGATAACCTGATGGGCAAAAACATTTGAAGATACTCAATATAATCTATTCTTGTTTAGTTAAGCGTCACAGAAGAAACAACTCAAAATGGAAACACCTAAAATCAGAGGTGATTCTTTGTATTTAAAATCCAGGATGCTCTTTGAAATAGACATAACAAATAAACTTCACAAACACAGTCTACAATTATATTTCTATGACAACCAGTTATATAAAACTGCAACATCCAAACAGACTATTGTTTTCTGGAAAAAATGAAAACTGATTAATCAAAACCAACATATGTCTTATTTTCATGAAAATGTTCAAACAAATCTAACAAAAATATCTACCTATGGATACCTTAAGATCTTCCTTTCCATATGAAAAAGTACAGAGAACGAAAAGATAAAAGATGTTCATACATTCAACTATGAACAAATTCCCACTCTAATTCTATGTCAGGGTGGTGGTGTCCAAGCGGGTAAGCAGAAGCATAAAACAATATAACTTCCTTCTGATTTCAGCTTATTGCTCGCTCCCGTTAGCTTTCTGCAGTTCTGAGCACCAGCAGCGAGCAGCACGCATCAAGTTCTCGCCCTTTCCGAGCACTGTTCTATTGCAGTAACACAATTTTGCACTGTAAACCTATTACAGACACGCTCTTTGATGGTGTGTTAGTGGTGACTGACTGTGATCACAATGTTACAAAGAGTCAGAACTTCTAAAACTTATTTTATATTCTGTCAAGAATGATTGTCTATTTCAAAAGATGGAAGTTACATCTGCTCTCTCCTTTTTTTTTTTTTACAGCTGTGGTTTGCGTTATTTATGAAAAAAATTACTAAATTTAATTACAAATTAAAAAATGTGACCCAAGGAAGATTTGCTTTACATTACTCCTATGGCTTCCTCAGGTATTTTTGTACTTGTTTACACTACACTTTTACCACCCTTATGATATGTCAGATGCAGTGCTGGGATTACATTAAAAGGTCACACAAGGTTTTCAGTTGAACGTGGGTTGTGGGTTTTTTTTTTTTTTTGTAAGAGACAATTCAGTTGCCTGACATTCCTGGAGATGAATTTGCTTGTACAAAAGGATCTGGTACAACAGAGGCAATTTTAATTAAAGCTACTCAACCTCACCCTCACTGTCTCCCCATTGCCCAAGGGAACCATCTTTACAGAGTAAAAGAAACAAAAGTGTTCAGATTATAGTGAAATATATTTTTACTTATTTTCTGAACTCCAGAAGC
Organism: Fulmarus glacialis; assembly: GCF_000690835.1. Lineage (NCBI taxonomy): Eukaryota > Metazoa > Chordata > Aves > Procellariiformes > Procellariidae > Fulmarus > Fulmarus glacialis. The sequence continues at coordinate 76,307 of NW_009222382.1, read as the reverse complement.
TATCAATGAAGGTGCCAACTACTGCTGACTGTAACAGGTTTGTTTGACAGAACTGTGTGGTATAAATTTGAGAGACCCAGATGCTGCGAAGCAGCTTGTGACATTAAGAGATGCAACTTTAAAGGCAGATTTATACTCTCTCTTTTGACTTTCACTCAGAGTGGCAAGAACCTGCTGCAGAGAATAAAAAAAAAAAAAAAAAAAAGACCACAGCCTGGTCTGGTTTATAGATTATAAAAAAGAGTCAGCATTGTATTTGCATAATTTTGCATCATTACTGACACAAATTTTAGGACAGCTTAAGTAATCACTGAAACAGACAGCATCAGAATGCAAGCCACGGATTACATGTAAACCCAGGACAGCAACTATTAGATTGCAAATATTTGATCAAAGCACTACCTGTCTACAAACAGGGTAAAAAGTAAAAGGAACATGCACGTTGTGAGGCTTTTCCAATTACAACAAATAAATCTGCCAGTTCAATTTGGAAAAAGTTCAAGCAGCAATTTAAACTTTAAGTAGGTTGCACAGGGACAAGTAAAAACAGGGCAAACAGAAAATTTGCCCTGCAGCTGGTGATAGGTGGTGCATAAGCCCAATGCAAGTGCAACGTGTTCCATGTTGCTGGGGAGAAAAGAGAATGAGAGCTTTGAATTAACAAAGAAAAACTTGGTTATTGTTACATTCCTAGGAAAAGTATATTCTAGACATGGAATCAGATTCCAGTGATTCTGATTATACTATTAACTTGAATACTAACAAAAAGGTATGTGAACAAATATTCAACAATGCACACCATATGATTACAAAGGCATTCATATGCCAACCAGCAGGGCATAAGTAAATGCAAACACAAACAAAAGCCTCAGAGAAGAGAAAAAACATTGCAAAACAGCATAGTTAAGTAAAAATAAACATGGAGGGGATAAACATGGAGGGAATAGAGAGGTAAAGTTTAAAAACAGAGACATTAAAAAACCACCAAGACCCATACTCCATGTTGTGGCATTTATATAAATATAGAAAACATCCAGAACTCAAAGAAAGATACAAGACACCATAACAGACCCAAGTATTTTACATTTATATTACAAAAAGCGGAATAATACATTATGAATGCAGATATACATATTTCATTTACAAAGGAGAAAGGAGAAACCCTTTTCATGCATGCATTGAAAGATGCTACCCTTAAGCCATTAATTCACTGAGTATTAAGTATTTATGAATGGTCTACGTGCAAATACAAAATAAGCATATCTCTAACTGAAAAAGAGAACCAAAAGAAAATAAAGTAGAAGGAAAATACAGAGCATGGAAGGACAAGGATGAGATCAAAAACCTCCGGATAATTGATTTTGAGACTGAGCTATACAGACCGCCCAATAAAGAAAAGTTTTTGCTATAAGGAAAGCAAAAGCTGTAGCCTTCAATTTACACATACTAGAATCCTTGTTACAAGCAGGGAGACACAACTGCGTACCAATTGATTCATCGCTTTCTTTTCAGGCATGATTATGGAAGAGTTGTTTCTTGAGGACAGAGACAAGGTGGCTGCAAGAGGACACATTCCCTACAAGGCCTACCTAAATTAGGCTAGAGTATTAGGCTAGAATTGAGCAAACCCAAATACACATGGAGCCTCTGAAGTAGTATAAAATCTCTGCTTTACCTTCTCTTTCTACAACTTGAGATTCTGCAAGTGAAACAGCCCACCACAGAGCAAACCTTCTGAAGGATGAAGAATAGTACGGAGGACAAAAGTTGAAAGATTTGAAGCCTGTACTGACATCAAGAATATTAACATTTACCCAGCAAAGGGGGCTATGTTTTCTATACAGGCTTCAAATGAACTGCTGAAAGCTGTTCAGATACGAAGTTATGAGACTGAGTTGCAATCTGAAACATTTCCTAGAAGAGCTCTTAGACTGGCTGAAAAAGCATACACATAAAAAAATATAGTAGTATAAACAAGGCTCTAAATACACCAATATTTTTTCATAATTTTCTCTACGAGTGTAACTTCAAAGCCTAAACAGATTATAAACACCATCAACAGTGTCCAGAACACAGCCTACAACACTGTCACTAAGGAAGCAAGTAGCTCTACCAAGAAGTACACCTACTGAAGTCAAAACCATACAGTTTGGTGGATGACACAGTACAACTGTATGATTCATATTCCTAACAAAGATATTGGTTAGATTGGAAAGAGTAGCAGTTCAGAAGAAATAATACTACGTTACCTATTATTATCAGGTTATAGCAGTTCCACGAGCACCAGGAGGATCAAGATAACAAGTATCAAGATAACAAGTAATAGCGGAAAAGAACTCATGAATGGTATTTGAAATCATTAACTGGCGTTAAGACCATAGTTTAGTTAAAAAAGAAAAAAACTAAAAGCTGTGAACTTTGGTAAAGAGTCCACTGCAGAGCAAAATGCACATAATTATAAGAAATGGCACCTCATTCATATTTGAGATTCTAGAAGGGAGACACAGTTTAGTAATTAGCTGTAGTATCTCAGGAAGGTATCTGAGAAAATGCCTAAGAACAGAAAGAGGCAGCTAGAAAGAAAAAAAAAAAAAGAAAGAAAGAAAAAACCCCAGGCTGACATAAAATAAAAGTTTAAGTATTGTCACCAAGTTAATGTTTTCCTAGCTAGCAGAATTTCACACCTTAAATTTGTTAACAAGCCAGTCACAAGTAGAGAGGCCTTCTGTCAGAGAGCTAACACAAGTTTCAGTTTGGAAAGTTAGATTGTCTAATTGTAATCTTTCAATGCCTTGACTGCCTAAAACAACAAGATCAGCAAAACAAAAGATCCACAGATCACGTCCTCATCACCCAACTCTATTACCCCGAGGATCTTAATAGATAGTAAACATAGTAATTATAATTCAATAACCAAAGTAATTAGAACGCCCTTTGGTGGCCTGGTAACTTCAGAATCAGTTAAGACAGACAACATCGAGGCAGAACATAGGTGTACACAGAGGAAAAATATGCAACTTTTGCCTGTGCTGTGATATAGAACATTAAGTTTTTCTTCCTTTAGAACAAAACATGATCTTCCATTGCTTGACATTTCTTCTCTGGAACAACAAGACAGGGAGGGGGACAAGGAGTGCAACTTGCTAGAGAACACACAAAAAGCCTTTGAGTACGAGTGACCTCCTGATGTGTTAAAGCAGAATGGGGAAGAAGATAGAAAGAGAGGAGTAGATGAATTGCTGAGTATTCTGCAAAACAGACTGAGTTAGATCAACAGGATCAAAATGAACTGTTCCAGCAGGTACTTCAGACCAATTGACAGAAGGCAGCACGTCCCAGCATCTGCAATCTGAGGTGGCCTTCCCTCCACAAGGCTCATGCTTCTGTGGCGCAAAGATGCTCAAATAGGTTTAATGCTACCCTATGCATTCAGAGGGAAAGAAGAACAAGAATACAGATGGTATATGATTCCACTTCCTGTAACACTACACTGATTGGTTTTATTGTGAAGTCTATTTATACAGCTGATTATAAATTCCTAGTGTCCTTTGATTACTACAATAGCAGCTGGACTACTTCCTTTCTCTTAGCACTTAACTGCCTTCTTGATTAGTGAGTGGTATATGAAAGCTTGTGAAACAAGTACAGGAAGATCAAACAGAAGGAATGATTTCCTCTTAGACCACTACATTACATTTAACCTGCCAACACAAGACTAGTTAGTCTCTGACCGGCAGCAGCTGGGAGTAGCTGGATTCCAGACGGCCCTAGAAAGCTGCTTTTGTACTGCCCTTGTCTTACCTTACCAACCTGACATAAAAAAAAAAAAAAAAAAGGAGATCAGAGCAAGCTGTTTGGGCAGCTCCACGATAGATGAGATCTCCAAGCACAGGAAATTTCCAGTCATCCAGTATCTACATGATGTGGTCCCACCACTCAGTGCAAGAGATCTATCAGATCTATCCCTACAGGAATACCATCACTATTGAAACTTGAAACTACTTCCACTATGCTAAAACATATACATACAGTCTGCATGCCATTGGCATCTCAAAATAACAAACCATTACAAAATACTCTATCACATCTCCTATCCTGGATCCTCAATGTTCCAAAAGAATTATTTCAGAAAGAAGAGAGGATTCAAGTCATTGTTCTGAGGTTTACTATGTGCGTACTCTATAGTATGTATGATTTACTATGCTAACCAGAAGAGCAAGCATAGCCAGAAGTGAGCACACACCTCACTCAAAATATTTTTATTTACCAACTTGGCAGATTGGTGAAGTTCTATATAAGGCTCAGAATGGTCTGGAATTTCCCCCCATTATACTCCAAAACAATTCATAGAACAATTCAGACCTAAAAACTTAAGTTCTTCTCCCCAAAATCCTCTTGTCAAACCTGAAGTAAGCACAGGAGTTCGGCTGCCACTGCATCTGGCCTTGGCTAATGCAGGTACTAATACGTGCAGTAAAGGATACATCAGGATGAGTTTAGGCTAAACCACAAGATGTAGACAAATTCAGTAATAAATTTAGGTTGACAGCAGCATAGTTTACAACATTTTCATGTTATTTCAAAGAATTTTAATGAGAAGAAGGGCCTACATTATTTTAATATCACTATCATCTGGGGAAAACAAGTAATTTGTAAAAACTTTCAATAAACCAACTTGTATTGTAAAAAAATACCTTGTCTTAGAAGACATGCACTCCAATTCTCATATATAAGGAAACAAAATTCTTGCTTTAAGTACACCACAAGCCTCAGCTTTAAGTTACATTATGTGAATGGTGAGATGCTCTCAGAAAGGGTATTTCTTTCATATTGCACAATTATTAGCAAAATTAAAAGCTTCTGTGTTACAAAACAGAATAAAGCAACAAAAAACAAACCCAAACAGAAACCTGTTTTAAGAAGCCTCTCCCATGGTTTTCTCCCCCCAACTGAGGGTTAACAATGGATAATTAAAATAAAGCTATTGTGGGATGGTTTTATTTTTACTTTTTAATCTGCACTCTGAGGTAATGAATCACCTGTGACGTAACCTACAAAAGGAAAAATTCTTGCAATGGGACATGCAAAGTTCCAGGGGGGCAGCATTATTTCTAGAGGCAAGAACAACTCTGTTCCATCTCTCTCTTGTTCCCAACGCAATGTCGCAACTTGCATAGTTTCTAGTCTCCATTTCTATTCACCTTACGATGTCTCCCTCCACCTTCTAAATAAAAGAGAATCACAAACTCTGGGGAATTGTGAGTATTTAAGTCTTTTAAGGATTCAAGCACAAGAGAATCAAAATGGTCTCAATACAAGGCTTCACAAGCACCACAGAGCAGAAGAACTGAAAAAACGACAAGACTACTCAGAAGAGGTGTTAAGTAGCATATTAATTTCTTTTGCAGTCCTAAATACAGTTTACCTTACGTGCTGCAGAAGGCAGAGACATGTAAGCTGCATTTCACTTGCATTTTCATCTAAATCAAGTTCTCCTACCCCCAATACATTACAGCGCTTTGTCCATCTCAGATGGTTTAATAGAAGTTGCTAACTCTACCTACAAACCTCATCCTGACAATAACAGCTACTAGAAAATACCACCAGTTTACACTCGATACAATGGCAGGCTGCTAAATAAAGAAACAGTTCTAACCACCTTCTGTTCATTACATGCGTAAAATTTTCAGAAAGGGGGAAGCTTACTTTAATTCCTTTTTTTGGCACTCAAACAAGATGCCAGAATAACAAGACTGCTTTACGCCACAAGGCTTCCATTTAGGAAAATGCTGTCTCAGTGACAATATGCATTAGGATTCTGTATCTGTAAGTTATTACAGATGGGGATGTCAGCCCCCTTTACTATCTAGCACTTGCTGTTATAATTCATTTTCAGTCCCGTAGAACGTTCTTGAACTTGACCTATTTTGTTTTAATTTTCCAGGATCAGACTTAAAACAAGGCTATAAAAAGACAATTGCACATGTGCAGGATGGCTCTTAACAAGTAATTACTCATTTTGTTTTCTCTCTATTCTGAAGTGTGTAATCCAACCCCTCATTTACTGCACACTGCTGAAGTTCTGTTCTGAACACCAAATTACTCTTCTTCAGCAACTGAAACCTACCTTAAGTGCTTCACAGCTGCTTTGCCTTCAGAATACCTCTGTCCTGAGAAATGGATTAATCCCATTTACAGATAGGGAATGGAGCCACAGACAGATTAATGTAGAGTTTTGGGTGCCTGCTTGGAGCCATTCAGGACTTGATTGTTCAGTTCAATATGGCATGCCGTAACATTTAATTTGTTAAAAGAACAGCCTCTACTGAATGTAGTTGTAGAAGTGAGCACTTCACTTTTAATCTCACAAACCAAGCACCCAGAAAATGAGATGTACTATTAAAGATCAGCTGTGAAAAATCTGCTTTTAATGATTTAGTCATCCTTAAGTATACTTATATATGTTTATATAACCAAAGGCATATCTGATTCTCCAGGGAAGAATTCAGCTGTCTTGATTAGGTCTTACTCACTTCAGAAAAATCAACTTTTGCAACCAATGAGGCAATGATCTTGCAAACAGCCTCCTTCACTGCAAACAGACCCATTCCCTGAACAGATTGAGGCAGAGATATCATGTAAAATACAAAATGATGGGATTAGATTATCTCATAATACCAAAAGGGAAAAATTAAGCTTGCACAGAAAAATTTAATCTCCAATTCTCTAATTCTTGACTCTTCATCATACTACCCTCAATAATGTTTTGATATTTTTAAACACAGTTTTATATTTGTTTTCACACGGGTACTAGTAAGATTATTAAAGTTTATCCATTATTCTGATTCATTTGAGCTCACGGTCTAGGTATGAATAGCTGACTTTCAGGTGAAAAGTTCCATGTTCCTTAACCAGCAACCAGAAGACCACTTTAGTCAGGGAGCTCTTCTCATAGTGTATCTATGGTGCTCTCTGTACTTAAATTTTCTCTTTTAAAAATCTGTCAATCAACAAATATGGTTTGCACCAGTTAGATTATTCTCTGTTTTAAAAAAAAAAAGCCTTTTTGCTATCTAAAGTTACTGTCTTGGAACAAAAGAAAAAGATGTATATAAATGTGCTGCAAGATATTAGACAAAAACACAAGCAGAAAAGGAAATAATGTGTTCCTCATGAAGCATACTTGTTTCTCCTGTAATGCTGGAGTGTATTGCTTTCTGACACACCAAATAACAGAAATTCCATCTGTAACTCACAATAAAGAATATTTACGTAAGAACTAAATTTGTTTGACATTTAACTCAAAATTTTATTACCTCGGCTCCAGTATAGCCTTGTTCTTTATACGTATGGACATAATTACTTTAATTAGTTCCAAATACTTCAATAGATTCTTGAGGGTATGGAATTTTTTTAAGCTTCTATGTATAATCACACCCTGAGAATTAGAAACTTCAATCCATAAAAATTTTTGTTTCCATTCGTACCACTGTACTTCAAGAGAGATTTTTTCCTGCAGACTGATTTATGAGTCCAAAGCAGCAAATGCAGCAGCCGAATTTACTCACTTAAGAGCACTGCAAACACACTTCAGGCCATTAAAGCAGATTATGAAGCTCCTAGCAGCAATTCAAGAAAGTTTTACGTATTTGTCCTTAAACCAAAAACAAATAATGACAGATGAGTACGGACATTTATGCACAAGTGAAAAAGTTGGTGTCATTTTAAACATTACATATTTGACACTATCACTTCATATTGCATTTGGTCTCACTGCTAACCTGAGATTCAAGTCTTCTGACATTCCCGACTATTTAATCAATGCTGGGTCTGCCACTGACTCACTTAGTAGTCTTTGAAATAGTCATTTACACTCTCCATGCTTTAGTTATCTATCCATAGAATAATTTCTTTTATATCAAACAGATTTTTAGAGGAATGTTTATTTGCAATGTGCTTTTGAGACTGTAAGATAAAACATCTTAAGCTTTCAGAACGTTTAAAGTCTTGCTTGACAAGGTCAGGACTCATATGGTCTTCCTGTCCAAATGATTTGCAAGTATTATCCCTAAATTTCACTAAACAAATATTAGGCCACAGTGTCCTGTAACTTCCATTACCTTGTGGTGCCTCTCAGCAGATGATACAAAAACTTTGCTGTGGCCACACAAGGATCTGAAAGCTTGCTTGAAAAGAATGTGGTCTTCAAGGGCTAAGAGTATCTCCAGGTGTCTGCACAGATACACATATTTGTTTACCAAGATTCAAGACAACTCAAAATGATTGATAAAACATTTAGCATTTAGAATCTCCAGTGTCAACACTTTGCAAGGAACCTTGTATTATTCTTGGCAAGAAACTGTGGAAACTGGTAAGAAAATAGTCAGGATACCTTTGCATGTCAGGGAACTGGAATTTTTCACAGAACAGTTTCTCTTGTAAATTTGTCTGCACCTAGTTTAATCAACAAAGTTTGCAGCTGTTAACAGGTTCTGCTTCCATATGCTACCCCATATAAATACATTTCTTAATCAAGACAGAAGCTGGTTCAGAGTCCAATTGTTTTAATTGGACTTAGTAAAAAAGAGCATAAATAATGAAGTTAACCATCAAAAGAAGTACAATCAAGTGAAGGTTACAGGAAAACTGCTTTCCTCTGACTTAAGACTATGTAAGCACAAGGGCAGAGGAGGTTGCTCGGCTTTGCTCACATACACAGCATAGACAACAGCTGCATTTTAGGCTTCCTGATCTCAGGAGGAATACAGTTCCCCTCATTTAGGGCCAACTAATTGGGCTCATAATGGGTGGAGCACATTTAAGATACTTTCAGCAAAACTTGAGGTAATTACTGTAACCTTACTGGAATACACTGCATAGTCATAGTACACAAACCATCTTTATAAAGGATGTTATTTCAGCAAGTTGCTTCGGATTATTTCAGAGGCTTCACTCTCTGTTATTCGCATTTCTCATTGCCTGTAACCTCCACCCCATCATTTAAAAAAAGGGAGGGGAACAAACTTGCCTGTAAGAATTTCTTAACTTTTCAGGAAGGTACTGTTGCTTGAGGCCTGCATCCACTTGGTCATTTCAGACTAATTAGATACAGGGCAGGTGTGTGGGAGTGTACTTTGGGTTATTGTTTGCTTTCTACATAGCATTCATTATTTCACATCAACTAGAACGATGAACAAGCTGGTACAAAAATACTGAAACATCTGGAATTTAGCAGGATCTGGAATTAAAAATGGAAGTTGATATGATCTATAGGGAAAAATGCTTTCAAGGCTTTTTCCTTCAAATCCCTGAACAAACGCATAATGAAAAGGCATCCTCTGATTAGCAAGAACGTTAACATTTTTAACAGGGACTTTAAAAGGTTTCTGATTGACAAGTGGCACCACCAAGCTCTCTGCTGGCACTAACTACATTGGTGAAAACTGACCTCATCTTGCCACCATCAGTCCCTGAGGAATACCCAAAGGTTGTAAACACAGAATATTCTTAGCAACAAGAAGCTTCATCTTTATAGAAAGAAATTGTATTAATTCTTCTACTTTAAAAAGAACAAACTAACAATGTGCATTCCAGTACTACATAGAAGCAGAAGAAAGCCTTGGGCCTACTATATTCTTAATCAGTGCCTAGCGAAGTAAAACCAGTAACCCTCCTACTAACCCCAATGCTGAAATTAGACAAAAGAGGTAAGGGATAGGGCTGGTGCAAGAGGTGGAATGACACATCTGCATATTCAGGTCATCTGCTATGAGGTCACACCAGACCAGTAGCAGAACTACAAATGTAGTCCAACTCCCAGCCAACGGCCTGATCCATTTAATGCGCATACTCAATGATTGATTATTAGCAATTAAATAAGTACTACTGGTTGGACAATGAAAGTAACTTTTTAAAAAAATTCTGAAAGCATTTATTTACATTTTCCCTGTGAAGGTAGATTAGAGGGATATGAAGTATTGAGAGTCCTGCAGTACATTCTTGTAGACCATTTTTACTGTTTGGCTGTCTTCAATGGTGCATCCTTTTCAAACCTGCTTTTCTGACACTGTCTTTAGCTTCCTTGCCCCACTTCTCCTTGAAGCATATGCACGGAGCTCCCTGTCACTCCTCAGACTGAGGTTTCCCAATTCCTAGTAAGCATTTGTAACTAGATTTTATGCTCTCCCTGTTTGACATTCTTCCCAGTTTTCCTGAAGCCACTTTTCCATTCCTTGTAGAAGGTGCTCCTGTCTAGGAAGCACTCCTCCCTTGTACTCTATTTCACCAAGAGACAAATCTTTCTTCCAGAAGAACGTATTTATGATGCACTCCAAAATCAAGAAAATATATTGAATAACAACAGCGGGAACAACCACAACATCTTAGCAGGGTCTAAGTTCCTTGAAATGTGACTGATAGTTAATCATAATGGTCATTAACAGCCACATGATCTAAAGACTCTCCCTGAGGAATACACAGTTTAAAAATACATGAGGCTGGGATCTTCAGAACAAAGATCTCTCTTTTTTATCTCCAGTTTTGTGAATCCTTTAAAACTTCTAATTTGGTGAAAAACAGATGTGCAACTCTATTGCTGTTAGACAGCTGCAAGGACATTCTGTCTTTGAAGTTGTCATGTTGCCTTTTCCTTACAAGTCACACTAGCTCTTCAGTGTCATGTCAGCCCATGTTTATATGCATCAGAAGAAAAAGTACACATGCCAGATGCATACAGATTTCTGATGAGTTCTTCCCATCATGTGACAGGCCAGTTTAAAGAGCCAGTCTGACTAAGATGATCAGAAGGAAGCAACTCTGTCACTGTTTTCTGCTCCAAAGCTGGATAGTGTCAAAGGTTTTTAGTGACAGAATTTATGCAACCTCCCAAAGCACCCAGAGAGACATCCATCACTGACACTGGAACAAGGTAACCATGTTGAGTAAAATAACAAACATCTGGTACAATTTAAAGGGGAAATCTGGAGCAGTCTTCTGAGGTCCTCTATAGGTTAAAATAGTTTTGACATGCATCCAAACCCTGAATCTAGAATCACCCTGCCTATGATACAACTGTTATCGGTATCTCATCTTTCTAAGCTAATCTTTGATTGAACATAAAACCAGTAATTTTCTCTCGTATTTATTTTGAATAAGCTATAAGGATAAACATGCCTCTGAAAACATGGCCGACCCATAGGTTGGCTTGTCTACAGCCAAACTGCAAAACAATCATTACTTCAAACACATTTCCTCTAACTCTAATCACCTGAGTTTTTACTTCAGATCATCTATTAGCAGGGACAGCACCCATGATACATAACCACTAATTTTCTGCAAGCAGGCACAGAATTTGAATGGGCTAGATCCTGCTTCCAAGGGGGAGGAAATAAAGTGAAAGAGCACATTAAAACTAAGTGAGGCCTAGAAGTATTTGGGAATTTAAATATACAAGTGCAAAGGAGTATGAAGACAAACAATTCCAAGAAAAAGGAAGCCTTATTTACGAAGTCATCTATGGTAAATAGGAAGCAAGTGCTATGTAACTACTCACCCATGAATCATTCCTCTTGACACTTCTGTGACCAGGAACTAAGATAGCTTCTATCACAATTACTGTGCTTTGGCATGATCATCATTATGGGCGGTTTTCCTCAGAATGGGCGGCCCATGAAATTGTACATTCAGACTGGATAGTTTAGCTCTGGAGCTGCTGGAGTTTAAGACCTTCCTGGTCAACTTCATTGCTGTTAGTATTTTCCCCTTCCATGCACACAACGCTCTTGCATGCACACAACACGCAAGTTGTGACAGTCCAATACAGCATTTTTCCCAACGTACCACCTGTCTTTTTCCCTAAGTTTAAAACAAACAAACAAGAAATTTACAGAAGCCTGTCTTTAGGAGCAGTTAGTATTTTTCAGTATTCTACCTCACAAATTTCTCTCCTCCCTTTTTTTAAATGAGGTAATTTTGTAGCATATAATTAGCATATTTGTATATTACTGTATTTTACTTTTTCACATTACTTGCATACCCTGAGCAAGTGCTGTTGACAACAACAGTTAAATCTACTGTCTATTGTGTTTATTTTAAAGCAAAAGTGAGTTGTTCATCAAACATTCAGATTTCAAATGTCCTACCACTAATGATTTTGCACATTGCCCACACCTGTTCCTCAGCCGTGCTTTATCTTATTTGAGCTTACTGACAATTCTGTAACTTTCTGTTTCTGTGAGAACACACATTCTCCTTGGAGCTAAGCCCAAACCTGCAGTCCAAGCTTGGCTGTTATCAGAGTTGTAACAATCTAATATTCTCTATTCAGATTTTGTAGTGTCTTGTGTCTACTAGGATAAAACAAAAAGTGAAAAGCAGTAAAGACATGGTTTTGCCTCTAAAATTAGCAAAAACCCTAGCCTCTCCTCATCAGGAACTCAGCAATTTACAAACACAACATATCCCAGCAACTTAAGATCTCCAGGAGAGGTAGCTTCATATGGTTTGCCCATGCTTGATTGGTATAGCTCTTAAGAGGAGGGACAAACCTTGATATCAAGTGCCAAAGGCCTGACCAAAGCACAGTGAAAATGATGCCTCAGCTGGCTTGAATAATCATGTAGCCCAAGCCAAGGAAATCTCAAGTCTTCCTATGACACAACCAAAACTAACCCTCAAGAAGATAAGGACACTTGAATAACAACTGGAGAGTTTAAAAACCAAGGGGGAAAAAGAACAACAAGGTTTTAGATTGTTAGTGATTGTTAACCAAACAAACTAGAGCAGACTGCAGAAATTCTTGAATTAGAGTTTGAATCTTGAATTAAGGAAGTTAAAATGAGCTGGGGAGTGTAAGAATTGGGTGCCCTTAGGTCACCCATGCAAATCAAATGAGATAAGGAACATGGATGCTATCTAGGTGAGAAAAGTCTCCAAGCTTAAACTGTTGATGGACAGGTTTACTCAGAACCAGACAACCCATGTACACAACCAGCTACAAAATTTATAATTTAATTTACAAAAGAGCCTGAATGCTGTCATCACCACACTGCATTATCAATGTGCCAGGAAAGGAATTAGTAGTTACAAAGCCTACTTAAAATGCATATGGTCTTCTTTTAAATACAGCCAATGTTTATAGAGTATTTTTATCACCAAGTCACTTGGACACATTTTTGCAGAAAAGGTATCAGTAAAAATCTAGAGGAATCAATTTAAATTGTTTATGCAACATTGGTGGCATCATTTGTCTTAACATTTCTTAAAGAACTGTCAGGAAACTTAAGACAGAATGATCTATCAACTGAACTTGTGCAGATAAAGTTAAAATAGTTTTCATCAGAAAACTACCAATTTCTCTGATATATCATTTCTCTTCTTCCAAAACTTCAAGAAATAAAAATTATAGAGGCTTTTCTGCTAAAAACTACAAGTTACTAGCCAAATGCTCCCTGCCTCCCCCTTATTTCAAAATTATCTTGTTTTACTGGCACACACACAGCAACGTTTGATAGCAGTCATATCAACACCACCATAAAAATGTGAAACTTGTAATTCTGACGCGAGCATTCAGGTAAGCGTCCTAGTCTTCAGGGCTTCTACTCAGACTAGTGGGACTTCCTGGTGCACAAAACTCCTGACAACACATTAATTTTATTACCATGGAGCTGCTGTTCTAGGAGCAACCAAGTTTGAAAACTTTTAAGATAACCTTGTCTATAGGGAGATGGTTGTTCAAAGTTGCTACCAGACTGGTTTCCAGAGCAAATTCACGAGTAAGTGCCCTCTTTCTTCTCAAGTGTTACCTTCGCAGAAAAGTTTTGCTTTTCACCCCCTTCCTTACCTTTTGGCTTCTCCCCTCTTATCCTTTCTGTACAAAAATCCACTGACCAGCACTTGCAGTCATTCATTTACATGGAGATAGATTAAAAAACCAAACCAAACCAAAAAACCAAAACAACAAAAAAACCCTGTGCATGTTTTCCTCATTCTTCCTGATTCTTTATTCTGGAAAAAGTACAGTTGCTTCATAGTGTTGGGGAGGAGGGAAGGCCCTTTTATAGCAGTATTACATTTAACAAATGCTTTGAGGAAGTAATTCTCCACTCTGGCCTTGCATATGCTCATTTAACAAAAAGATTCATTTTAAAATCCATTCCTTGGAAAAAAAACAAGTCTACATACCTGAGAAAGACAGTTCTTAGTCTCCTTTTGGTGTCAGCTTAAGCTAGCTGAGGTATCTTGAGACTACACTAACAAGATGTAACACAATTTGTGCTTGATGATGCATCTACAGTTTCTTCCAATACCTCAGTGTTAAGGGCTTCCAAACTGCTGTTTTAAAATTATGCAAAAAACTGCGTATGCTACACAATTTCATTAGAGAAGTGAGGCACTATACAGAGATCAACTCATTAAATTATATCCATGTACATCTGTGTTTTCTGCAGATCAAGGGTGAATCTCCCAAAACGCCTGCATAATATATAAATATATATTAAAAAACCAAAAAGGACAGGCCCTCATGTTAGTTGCAAGTTCAACAGCGATGGAGTACAGTTTGTTGTTTTTTTTTTTAAAAGTGAGCAACCATGAAGTTGTCAATACAAAGATGTTAACAGCTGAGTCAGTGACAGCTTAACAGTAAAACACAGGCCTCTCTGACACCATTCACTTAATTATTTTCTTTATTGTAAATCTTTAGACTTTAAAACAGCTTGAACTTGGGGGAGCTCCTGTTTTCTGTCATTTGGCAAGTCATAATCTGCAGGGCTGTTTCATTTAGAATAAAATGTTAGAAAAGTGATCAACAGTAAATCACTGCACTGTGCACTTAAAAGTCTCATAAAGTGAAGAGTTGGAAAGCAGAGACGATTCGTGTAAAAACAGAAGGGAGGAGATGATTTGCTGCTTATGGCACAGGACTTTAAGTTAATACATCTGGGTTCCATTCCATACATTAAATGGGAATACCACCATGTGCTTCACAGGAGTGAAAGGAGGTTTTATTCATCAGCATTTGTAAAACATTTTGAGATCGCAAGATAAAATATTTTAGCAAAACAGAAATTATTAGGGTGTTACTTTACTTTGCAAAACATTTTATGGAGCAAAAAACCAGTTTAATAAAAATACAGCAACCTACTCCCTTGAAGTCTCTGTGAAAACTGGCTAGTATTTTCATACTTCCATGTTGTGCTGGTTTTGGCTGGGGTAGAGTTAGTTTTCTTCATAGTAGCTAGTATGGGGCTGTGGTTTGGGTTTGTGCTGGAAACAGCGTTGATAATTCAGGGATGTTTTTGTTACTGCTGAGCAGCGCTTACACAGAGTCAAGGCCTTCTCTGCTTCTCCCAGCACCCCACCAGCGAGGAGGCTGGGGGTGCAAAAGAAGCTGGGAGGGGACACGGCTGGGACAGCTGACCCCAACTGACAAAAGGGATAATCCATACCATATAACGTCATGCTCAGCATATAAAGCTGGGGGAAGAAGGAGGAAGGGGGGACATTCGGAGTGGTGGCGTTTGTCTTCCCAAGTCACCGTTACGCGTGATGGATTCCTGCTTTCCTGGAGATGGCTGAACACTGCCTGCCGATGGGAAGTAGTGAATGAATTCCTTGTTTTGCTTTGCTTGCGTGCGCGGCTTTTGCTTTACCTGTTAAACTGTCTTTATCTCAGCCCATGAGTTTTCTCACTTTTACTCTTCTGATTCTCTCCCCCATCCCACCAGGGGGGAGTGAGCAAGCAGCTGAGTGGGGCTTAGTTGCCGGCTGGGGTTAAACCACAACACATGTTAAAAGTCAGGTTACCAAAAATACAGGAGTGGATACATAAATATCAGCATCTTGATTTTCTGAGCAGAGAACACACAAACTTCCAAGTCATGCACTAACTCAGTCTCTTAATTCAACAATTGACCTTAAATATTTAGATCTGAAAATGCCAGTCTTAAAGTGCTTACAAATTCAAGACTGACACTCCCAAAGAAATAATGTTTTGCACGAGCAAAACACGTACTTCAGATAGGTGTCCCACTAACATACCTTAGCTCGAAACCTAAAATGCCCAAAGGAAGTCAACTTTGCTTAAGTGAATCAACAAGTTTTCCTCTTAATGTAAGCTGAGAAACTTCTCTGTGGTGTGAATGCTAACCACAAAGAAACTAGTCTGAAACTTACCCAAAATATTGTAATGACTCAACACTCAAATAGCAAAACACATTCATCTTTCTACCTATCACATCTGTTTTTAAATTAATGGTCTACAAGTCAATCCCTCTCCATTTCACCCTTTCGAGCTTGGCAGTAGAGTCCTGTTCTGATATTCTTCCTCTAAAGTCCCACACAGAGAAAAATTAAAGCTTGACAGTACAGTAATACCATTAAAACATCAAACTGACTCAAACACCACATCTCAGTCTGACTGATTTTAGCTCTCATTATTTGCACACACACTCCTATCGGAGAAGCGAGGTATCCTTCCTAACATCTCAGTAAAGTCATTCGGAGCTTCAGTATGTGTACTGGGTCTGGCTGTTGGTTGGATGCTGGCTGGGCAGCAGTCTGCTGATGAGAGGTGGTGAGTGACTGCCTTTGCATCACTTTGTTTTCTTTTTTTCTCCTCCCTTCACTTATTAAACTGTATTCATCTCGACCCATGAGTTTTTCCTCATTTTTGCTCTTCCAGTTCTCTCCCATATCCCACTGAGGGGAAGGAAGCGAGCAGCTGATGGGTGCTTAGCTGCTGGGCTGGGTCAACCCACCACAGAATGGCATCAGGAAAAGGCACAAAAGACATTTTATTGGTACATCAGTGTCTCAGAAATACCACATTTTGTCTTCACCTGACCTTAGAAGACTAAGAAACAAGTCTTCTTACTAATTTTGAAGACACTGAATGACTCGCATACAAAGACAGACTACTGCTCTCATTGCATTGCTTCCAAGCTTGACCCAAAGCTCGTTCAGCTAAATGGAAATATCAACAGATTATACACCAGGTCCTCTAGAACCTGAAGTTCATAGAACAGAAGTCCACGTGCAGAGAGAACTTTTGGTTTGCATTGCATACTCACATCCAAAAAAAAAGTATTAGTTTTATGCAGAGCTTAACCTGCTTACATTTTCTAAGCAAATTTTTTACAACAGTTTCCCTGCTTTCCCAGAGAACTACCAAAGCAGAATGTAAATTTTGAATAATACAGATGTCAAAAGGGACCCTGCTAATAGGGTTATTTCAATTGTAAATTCTTCCTGATACAGCAGTTTAAAAGCTATCCATTTTTGTAACTGTTCAAGGTCAAAAAAATCCTGTTACGCACCTGATATTTTTAGTAAAACAACAAAGAGCTGTTATTTTTGCCTGCAAATCATCCTGTTAAAAGGTATTCTTTTAAACACTGCAGTTGCAGTCAGTTGGTTTTGGGGAAGTGGCACAGACACTATTCTAGTTTGCACATCAACATGTGAATCGCTTGATCTGCTTTCTGAAGGCAGACTGTTACCAGCAAGGTGAGAGGAAATGAAATCTAGTTGTCTATTTAGAATCTACAGCACTATGAGGAAAAAAAAAATCCTTCAGCTTCTTAAGTGGACACACCTGTCCCCATAATCACCAAAAAAAATTTGTGAAATATTAGTTTCATTGTAATTAATTAATCAAATATCATTCAAGCTTGGCATTATATTCTGTGTTTAAGCTACTATAATGACGCAGTTAGGTTTTATGCAAAGGAAGTCTAAAACCAATCAGAGGCTTATAAATGCTGCTCAAAACTAAAGATTTAGGAGAATCCGGGAAGGAATGCAAATGATTTGCTGATAGTTGTTTTGAACAGGTATGTATGTGTACTCACGTGAAGAAAACAGCAGATAGAAATAAATAGAAAAGGAAGTTCCAGAGAAAGTCTGAAACTGCTAGAGAAAGAATTTTTGGGTTAAGAATTGACTGACAGTACCTCCGAAATATTAGCAAGGAACTATTTGTCTGTTTGATTCTGCTGGCACTGAGACCAGAAAAACTTGATACACCACTCATAAATAAGCAGGTGAACATCAAAAAAATACGTCTCAGTTTCTCCTCGTGCGTGTATCAATCTGCAAGAATCCATGGTTTTGGCTAAAAGAGAGATTTTTTTGTCTGTAAATTTAAATTTAAACTAAATTTACACACTTATTCTAACTCCCTGGTTTACAAGGATTTAATCTACTTTCAGACAAGGTCAGGCAGTGCTACCTATCTGCGACCTATAAATTGCTTCTCAAATTAATAGGAATATGAGCTTTGTAGATCATTACTCCAGTAAGAATACAAATAATTTGATAAACAATACTTACATGCATCAGTATTTGAAATGGATGTTGACAGCTAGCCAAAACACATAGGAGCAAGCCTTAACAGAGAACAGGAAGTCAAGAGTAATCCCCCTGGAAAAGTACTAAAATTACTGCGTTGAAGAAGGCAAGTTAAAGGATCTGGAGATACAGTCTGTTCTGCAAAAATATCATCCCTGAACTCCCGCAGAGATTTCAATGGAACTATGAACAGCCACCAAAAAAAAACCCCACATCACACAAAAACCAAAAAAACCCCACAAAACCCAAAACCCACACCATCACAATTTTTACTTCCTACATAATCTCTACAGTCTTGTTAATACTAGATATTTAGTATCAACAAAACATCAAATTTCAGAAGTGTTCCTGTTAATAAAGCAGACAGCTTTGAAATAAAAAATAAGCCTATTATAATACCTTGCTCTTGTACATCAGAATGACTTTTACATTGAGATTTTTCTGTAGTCCACAAAACCAAATGACAAATGAATTCAAGATACTGTTTCTATCCAGACTGAAGTAGGTAAGCTTAGTAAACAAACTCAAATCCTCACCTTCATCTTAACAGGTGCACCAAATCCATCCATCACTCCTTTCCCCCCCTTTTGCAGACTAAAGGCCCTTTCTTCTTTTCCTAGTACATATTAAGACTCTTGTTCTGCACT
This sequence comes from Fulmarus glacialis, assembly GCF_000690835.1. Classification (NCBI taxonomy): domain Eukaryota; kingdom Metazoa; phylum Chordata; class Aves; order Procellariiformes; family Procellariidae; genus Fulmarus; species Fulmarus glacialis. The sequence goes on along the minus strand of NW_009222382.1, from coordinate 57,312 downwards.
AAACGCTAACTTTCCAACATCCCCAGGTCACCACTAGTACTTTGCTGATAATCTCCTTTCCCTATATGATTTACTTCTATCTATTAGAAGTCACTCCAGCATTTCTTCAATTTTAGAAATGACTGATCCAAGCCATCTTCCCCTCCCCACTTCCTGTGGTTTTCTTATGGAACACTTCGGGATATAGATAGAAGGCAGGATCCCAAGGGAGAAGACGTGGGTGCAATTCAGGAATAGGAACCACAGCACAATGTGACAGACCAAGACCCAGCCTTCTAAGACAAGCTTTCAGATCCATTACAATGGGCCAGCATCCAAGATGTGAGATATATACAGATTAATCAACTTCTTGGGGACCAAATATTTTCCTTTCGAGTCTTTTCTGACTACCTGGCAAATAGCAGCCACTGGGTTTTTTGTTACATAAATAAGACATTTGGCCATTTAAGAAGCCAAACCATTTCATTTCCTGAGTACAAGGTAGTATTTTAAAGACCTCTCATACCCTTTTTCCCCCCTCTTTATTAAAAATACAACTTAAATACCAAACAAACTACATTTAATTGATGTTAGGCTGTGAAACAAACTGACAACAGGAACTCCAGGAAATCCAGAGTCCTAAAGCAGCTTCACCCCAAATCACTATTTTTAGGAGAACCTCATTTTTCTTTCCAGTCACAGGAATTAGGAGATGGCAATGATTTTTCCAACTTGGTTTACATCCATGAAAAAAAAAAAAACCAAACAAAAAACCCCAAAAAACCCCAAACAACACAACACACATAAGAGCATTAAAAGCACACAACTCTAAACAGTCCACAAAAAAATCAGTGGCCAAAAAGACAGAAGGGAGTATTACAGCAAACTGCACCGTATCATTCAAAAGAGCAAGACCAGAGCTCAGCTATAAGGTGGTTTTAATTGAGCCAGTAACAGACATTTTAATACATACTGAATGCTGACTCTGACCACATGGTGCCACTCATCACATTAGGTACTCTCAGCTAAATTTATTGTTGATTAAAAAGGTCTTCTAGGGACTATTTTGAATGATAAGAAACTCATCACGAAGTCACACACACAGGCAGTTTGTTCACAGGAGTGCCAGGATTTGGTTTTGGACTGAGGTATCCAGATGATGTGCATATGCCTTGTCTGTCTTTATGACGAGAGAGAGGACATAGGTTTCTGCTCAGCTACCACCCTCTATACACAGCTAGGCAGAAAACAGAGGTTACACTCAGGACTGGATACATGGCACCACAACTCAAAGAACTCCAGCGACTGAGATGTATGTAATTTTCTCCTCCAAGTTATTGTTTGTGTCACACATGCCCCTGTGAAAAGCTCTAAGGTAGCCACCACTTCATTTGGAATTAGACATAAAATGTCTCAAAAGAATAAACTGAAAGCATTTTCTGGAGACCCCAGAAATTGCATAATGTCACCTTGGGAGGATGCAAGGAGTTCCAGACAGCCATGTTACAGACGTTCAGGATATTGCCAGTGTTTGAACTTTGAGTGTGGGCAGCAGAGGAGCTAGAGGGGGAAGCACCTTAAAAGGAACAGATACATGCAGCATAGTAGTAAAACATGGCTATGTCTTAATTCACACTCATGCCATCACAGACTGGTTCAAAAAGCCTTCGGTGAGAGATTACCAGACACTCCTCTCCACTCACTGTACCTGTGACAAGCCAAGATAGTGACGTTAATTATTCAGCCATTTACAAGAAAAAGAACAGAACACACCATCAGCAACGACACATGAAACCCCAGGTGAATGAAGTTTTGCTTAAGATGAGAAGATTTGTTTCTCAGAGATTCCATTTCTGTATTTGAGACACCTGGAGCTTATCATTAAGGATATATTCTCAAGGTGGAAAATGCCTAAGGGAGGTCTGCTATCAGAGCTGGCATCTTTCCCACTCCTCTTACCTGAGGTGACAATAGTGAAGGGCATACTCAGTGATGACTGCAGAAGGCAACACAATGAGACCAACTCAAGAAGCTAACCATGAGTTACAAGGCAGTAAGACCCCAGGCAGATATCCCATCTTATGCTAGTATAAATATATTTTAATTGGATTAATTCCTCAAAGCCATAAAGATCAGAGGGGCAAGACAAAGTAGACATTGCAGAGGACCTCCTTAAAGGGAGCCTCTCCCCTAAACTGTCTCCTGGCTTTTACTGTGAACAGCATTTTATTCCATGATTTACTTGGCACTAAACATCTGAGAGAATGAGCTCACCTTCTTCTTTGGGGAAATTAGGAGATGCATTAAGCAGGGTTCTTTACACATTTCATAGATTAAGGACTTGCAAACATCTTTCTCGGATGTTAAGTTATCCAACGTAGTAGGGGATCCAAGAGTCTCATCATTTCCTGAAACAGCCTTAGCACTTGTGAGGTAATACTTGAATCCCAGTGAACCTGAAACACTATTTTAGGACAAAGAATATCTTTCAGGCAGGCTGCTAGCATGAAACAGAATAAGCAAGCTGTATTGGACTGAAACAACATACGTCTATATAACCTGTTGCAGGCAGATGACAAGGCTGTGCCCTTAACAGACACGAGGCTTGTTCTATCCACAACCCAAGCTGATCACAACATAGCACCAAGTCCAAGCTAACAAATGCTCCTAAGTTACCTAGAAGATAAATGCAGCAAAAATGTTTCCTAGCTGCCTGAAAACCCAAAGCACTAGAAGTATCAAATTTTACTTTCTTACAGCTCTATCATGCTGCATTTTTGCCAAATAATCAAATCATTTTTCCCAAGAAAGTCCAACAAATATATTTAATATATTTAACCATTGTTTTTTATTTAGGTTTAAATAAATGAAACCAGTAGAGTGTTTAACTTCAGACTCAGATGAAAATAACCATACCTTGCTTGAGATAGTGGTTGGATAAAGTAATATCTACAAAAAGGAGGTTTTTATTAACCTGTTTGTTAAAGTTACTCATTATTTTTTCCTCATTGGGCCCTCACTGGTCTCTAAAAAGTTAAATTCTTTCAGAGCTGCTTCTATATCCTCTAAGCAAAGCACATCACTACCTGACAGATGTCTTTTCTTTTTAGTAACTTCTAAAACAGCAATCTTCTACCTCAATTCTACATTGTAAATACCAAGCATTTTTCTGAAACTGTAGGCAGATGTCAAGTTCTGCACCTTTTTGGTAATCTTTCTGATTTATATTTAAATATAACATAGCAGCCAAGATCAAAGTAATTCTTGAAAAGAATCTCTCATTTCTGAGATACCTGATATTACAAGAAGATATGACAACCAGGGCTATCCCAGCTTCAAAACCTAGCAGATTTATCAACATTTCTACTAACCAGGAAGTCTGAAAAGTTTGGATGCTTTTTAATAAAAAGATTGTGTTTTCTGTTACTAATTTGGCACTGCACTTAGATTAGTACATCCACTGGCAGAGCATCACCAGAAGAATTTTCAAACCAACATAAATCTCAAGTAAATTCCCAGCACACTTAAGCATAACAAATAGCACCATACCTTCAAAACACGATCAGATGATGCTGGGCTGGTCTGACAAAGATGTATGGGTCATTTTAAAATTGACATATATTTTAAACTCCTGTCTCATTATTTCCAAATTTTTTTGCCTCCTAGTTTCCATTTCAATGGAAAGTGAATGATTCTTTTTTGGTACATATAGTCTTATGGTTTTGATTAAAAAAAACTAATATGGATTGTGAATTAATATAAAATATTTGCATTGACTCATTAGTTGTCCTCCAATTTTAAAAGGAAACCAAACATGAAGAAAAGTCATTACTTAAAATTGCATCTCATATAAATAATGGTCTGCTGCCATGTTCTGGGATCTTATCCTCTTTTTGCAATGGATACAAATTCTAAATCATGTTATATATAACCATTGCCTCACCAATGAAGTGAGGTGCGCCTGCCTAAGCTATTCCACAACTCAGCCAGACTAGAGATCAACCACCATGATCCTTATCTTTGCTGCATACCCTTAACAAGGGGTGACCAAAACGCATCCTCCTCAGAAAAACAGTTCCTGATGGAAAGAGTAACAGAATATGTTTTAAATTCTTATTTAATATGATGATAGCGTAGTTTTTGGAAAGTGACACTTGACGCATATATGGGCCACAAAAGCCAGACATTTGTCCGATCAACAGTTCAGGTTTTAAGTACACCAAATAATCCAGGCAAGAAGCACAAGGCATCTTTTATTTTTCCTTCCTTGGAGCCTTTGCTCTTCAGTAAAGATTTTTACAGTTGTCCTTATTTTTCTTGGAAGATAACAGATTATCTAAGAAAATACCACGAAATTTGTGATTTTTATATGTGTCTTCTAGCAGAATCTCTAAACAACTGAAAGAAGCCTTGTATTCACCAATAAAGTAACCACTTTTAGTAGAGAATATTCAAAAGCACTCCTACTCATTACCTAAGGAAAATGACTAAAGACTACATCAAAACCCAAAAAACTTCAAGTTATTAATACAGCAAAAATCATAACCTGGCCATATATGTGTGTGTGTGTGTGTGTGCGCGTGCACACGTGCGCACACATATGTTTTCCAGGAAAAAACCTGCTTAGTATCATACGCAATTCAAGATTATAAAATTACATAACTTTTAGAAGTTATTAAAAATTGTGAGCTCCGAGAACCCTAAATTGGACTGTATTTCCCTGTGTTCATTTCCAAAATGACAGTTAATTAAAACAGTTTTTCATTTACACATACTAAGATGTTGCACGTGCGCACACATATGTTTTCCAGGAAAAAACCTGCTTAGTATCATACGCAATTCAAGATTATAAAATTACATAACTTTTAGAAGTTATTAAAAATTGTGAGCTCCGAGAACCCTAAATTGGACTGTATTTCCCTGTGTTCATTTCCAAAATGACAGTTAATTAAAACAGTTTTTCATTTACACATACTAAGATGTTGAACCA